>NC_088979.1:41480735-41553235 GCF_963932015.1 Anas acuta
ATTCAACAAGCATATTAAATATCTTATTTATGATAAGTTGTATATATATGTATTATATCTTGTATTTATATGTATTGATATGTTGTATTTATATGTGTTGATATGTTGTATGTATATGTTGTCTCTTATTTATGATATGCTATATGGGATCCTATGTTGTCACAAAAAAAAAAAAAAAAAAAAAAAAAAAAAGGTGAAAAAATTCCAAAACTTTGTAACAACAGTCCCTGAAACTATGTGTCTTTGATCACAACCTTAAAGTGAAGTTAGTTGCCTTGTCAATGATTAATCTGGAGCTTCCAAGTTCTCTCAGATAGACATAGCTTCTCCTTCTCTGCACCAAATGGCTTTCACCATCCTCTTCCCCATTATGGTGTCACCTTCTGTTATATATTATGCAGGTTGTTCTGTTAACTTCTTTTGAAAGACTTCTGGCAAATATAACTTGTAGAAGATCAAGTTCATCTCTTAATTATAGCCAGTCTACTTGGGAGTTTTGTGGCCAAGAACACATGATCTTCTCCAAAATTGTAAAGAATCACTGTGAATCAGTCTAATGTATACTGATAGCCTGCAAGAAAACTTAGAGATATGACTGATCTCTAAAACCAAAGGAAGGAGAATCAGGCATAAAGGAAGATTTTCCTGTCTCTGTCCATTGGGATCCTAAACAACCTTTACAAACACAAAAACAAACTTGTTCAGAGGCAGAAAATCAGTGATTAGTTTTGCAAAGTAACTTTCTAAATAGCATAAAGAAAAAACAATGCCAATCAACAAGATACTAGATACATCTTCAAAGTGCAGAAGCTTTTTCAGCAAAAGAAAGTTGAAAGGCAGGAACAAATCAAAACTGTTTTTCTCTGAACTATGACAGTATTGGTCCAGATCAGGAAAATCCCAAACCTTCTGTACTCAGTGAAAAAAGTATTTTTGAGAATTTATTGTAGTTATACATTACATGCAATGTTAGCAGAATATGTAATAATCATGTTACTACTTAGAACAAAAATATGATGATAATAATAATAACAAACAACAATAACAACAATGTAGAGATACTTTTTTTTAAAAAAAGGAAATAACATGAAATTGATTAAAAAAAGAAAAAACATAAATTGTATTAAAATTACTCATACTATTTTCAAGGAAATACTATCTATGTCTAGGCTACAGATCTTCAGGCTTTTCACAAGTGATTTTTTGGAAGTGTCTGTGACAAGTGACTTTGCATTTGAACAATTTAGGAAAAACTTAAAGAAAACTAATTGCAGAGAACGTTATTAGCACTTAGTTACTGTAAGTAGTCTCAAGTGGAAGACATTCTTTAAATTTTGCTGTAAGCTGTCTTTTCTGTAACAGTAACCACACATATAAAGTGACACAACTAAGGCCTAGGAGATAAATGTGTTTTGTTTTGTGTTTTGTTTGTTTTATTTTTTTTCCATTAAAATTGAAATGTACTTATTAAAGTGTACTTATGCACATTTTTAGGAAAGATATATATATGATTCTATATCTTTAAATTCACAAAATAATTGTGTGTTTAGTAATTTCTTTAGAATTAATTTCTTGAGCATCTAGACACATCATGTCTTTTTTTTTTTTCTTTTGCAAATGCATTGTTTTGTATAGTAAAATGTAAAACTAAAAATAGCTACTTTGGAGAAAAAGAATCATATTTGTCTGGTCAAATTCAATACCGTGGCATATATGCACACATAGAGTGAACACCTATAAATTCATTGACTTAATTTCCTATGATATATCTTTCCTAGCAGCAAACACAAAGGGAACTAATGATTTAAAAATTAATGTGGCAGCATGAGAAAAAAAAAATCCTTTCTAAGATCTTACCAATTACCACTACGTCTTCTGTTTAACAATTCATTTTTAAAAAGAAATCAAAATGAATACATACATGTTTTCAAAGGAGCTTTTAACTCCCCTGTACTTTATATGTAATAAAAGACCATCAAAGGTTATAAAGACCATGTATTACAACACAGGCAAATAGTTACTATTGAAAAGAAAGAAAAGACACAAAAAATAGGGAGGGAAATACTTTTGGGAAACTTTGTGGGGCACAAAGGAATTATATATACAGTTTCTTTTAATAATTTGGAACAAATTGTGTTTTTTTTTTTTGTGCACGTGACAAGCTTGAGTATATTTGTAGAGTCTGACATGTCCAGGATGAACTTGAGTCACATAACCACAGATTAACTGGTATACACATGTAATTGGGATGCAAAACTGCAATGAGTTCAGTTTGCCTGGGATGTTTTGGAGTAGATGTGCATTTATCAGTCAAGTGAAAATCTTTCAACAAATCTCTCATACATTGTGTCAAAACTACTACTACACTAAGTGAAAATCTTTCAACAAATCTCTCATACATTGTGTCAAAACTACTACTACACTAGCAGAATAAAGGTCTTGCAAACAGACCTGCAGAAGAACTTCCTGTTTGGAGGATGGCTCAGTGAAAGTCTCTTTGTGAAATACTCTTATTTGCTACATCACTAAAAAGAATTTTCAGAATTTTGTACCACCTTTATACTCCTTCCTACAAACCCAAACTATTTTATTCAGTAATGCGAAAGGTTTCTGAGATTTCTGTGGGAAAAAAAATAAGATAAAAAGAAAAAAAAAATCTGGCTTCTTAGTAAATAACAACTCATTAAGAAAACAAATTGCAATTTCATTTTTCACCTTTGTCATCCATTAACCGTAATAACTTTTAATGTACTTTAAGCATTCTTGAGCCTCTTGGGCTGAAGGTAGAGACATACTAACAACCAGTGTCTAAAGGTTATTTCAGTGATACTGGCTTACTCTAACCTTTTATTTTATGTATCTCTGTATTATCTCTCATGTTACAAATTTGACTATATGTACTGTGTTTAGGGTCTGAGAAATATTGAAAGCTCAAATAAAGATTGATTTCACAATGTGCTAGATGATATACAGCCTAAACTCAATATGTTAAGAAGTAGAGACTGAAGAACTGAAACATGTCAATTAAAAATATATTTGTAGATAGATACCCATCAAGGTCTGTTAAAACCCTTCTATTTCCATTAAAAATGCAATATTCAGAAAAATACATAATGTATAAAAACTGTTTTGGAAAAATATATATATATATACATTTTATAAATATCTCTCTGTGTGTGAATGTATACAAAAATAAAAATAAACAAATAAAGTATGTTTACACAAGCAGTAACTGGGCAGCAGAGCTGTGAATGAAAATTCACTTTTAGGTCAACTGCTGACAACGGCCTTTGAAATGGGACTTTTTTAGAGAACTAGCTAAAATCATAACACTGAGCAGAAACATATTTTACACAAAGTTCTGGAGTATGTGCTTGCTGATTTTGCTTGAGGACAGGTCAGGTAAAAGAGAATATTAGATGATGTTACAAGTTCCTGAGTTTTTCATACTTCTAAAAATATTGTCATGTGTGTTTCTATATTTATCATGGTATGATGCATATTACTATATATATGTATAAGTTTACTTCTGGAAATACAGACTGAATATCTATATGTAGGATTACATTATTATTAGTTCCTTTGTTGATGCTTGACTGCTAACAGTAAAATACAATTCTTAAATTAAAATGTAATATTTAAATTATTTTCTATTTCACACTACGGATATTTTGGAATTTGAATATTTTATTTTATAAGATAGTAGCCAGAGGACTAAGATTGTTCATATCTCTGTAGAGAGGGACATAAAAATAGAAAGAAATACTGGGACTTTTTAATATGTGGATTTGATAGAGTTATACCTTAATTGCTGCTATCATAATAGTCAAGAAGCAGTTATTGTTGATTATCTGAAAATTGCCTAAGACATTTCCATTTATATCAAAGTTAAAAAGCTTTTTTGAAAGAAATAATTTAGCTTCTTTTGTGAACTTGGTGAATATTTTATATTTTGTTATAGAAAACTCCATGAACATTTTCAACAGAGTGTCCTTCCCACAACACCTCAACTAACTTATTCAATTTAAAATGTAAGCATGACATTCAGGCTTCATTTGCTGTTGGTGTCAATCTAAAAAAATATAAATTGATGCAGACAGAAAATTCTAATCTGATGCCCTAGGGCCAAATTCAATAAAAGACTTAGGCATCTAAATTTGGTGTTAAAGCAAGTAACTTTTAGGTGTTTGTCCCCCAGAAAGAAATCTTGGGCTGACATGAGCTGGAGCTTACTGCTAGACACGTACTTGATAGGGGGTGATATAATCTGCCACTTCCTACAACATCCCTTAACAGTATCCAAGCCAGCTACTACAAAGTGGGACCTAATGAAGTTAAGAAGTAGAACTGTATTCTGTCTAAGTCAATACAAAGTATTGTGCAGCTACCTGTAGATAGCATATAGACTCTGGGTAGTGGACTGAGCTATGAATTCCACTTTGCAGATTCCCTAAGACCAGAGCCTGGGGTCATAAAGGTAAAGCTATGATGTTAAATTATACTTCCTTTTTCAACATAATGCACAATGATTAAGGGTGCTCTCCAGGAAATGTGTCACAGCTTCAATTCTCTTTTCTATCTATAAGGAATCAGGAAGCACACCTCTAACCTTAAGGAGGTCAGGGGTAGGTGGTTAACTTTTGTAGTCTTTGTAGTAGTAACTAAAACCTACCTAAGAACTAAATAATACTATATATCAGCAGAAATTGAGGGATTTATCTAGAGCAAACTCTTAGGGTCATCGAAACTTTTACTGTACCTGAAAAGACTCAGTCTCTTAATTTTAAAGTAATGAATTGAATGGATCTTTTCTGATACAATGCTTATGCTTCCTGTAAGTCCTTTTTTGTGCAAGATCATACCTAGTAAAAACAAATATGCATCACTGAATAACCTATAATTGTAGGTTAGAAAATTAGATACTTGGTTTTGATGATGGCCATCAAGTACTTGAACTAACATCACACACTTGAACTTTCCTCCTTCTTCCCAGTATCATTTGCAGTTCTACAGCCTGCTTACAGTAAATTCTGAAAATCTGTTATGTTCTAATAATAAAAAATATATATAAAAAATAAATAAATAAATAAATAAATAAACGCTGGAAGTCTAGGGTAATTGACTATTTTGGATATATATTTTTAAGGTAATAACATCTTGAATTCTATATTAATTGTGAGGTGGAAGTGCTCTGCAGTGTCTCCAGCTGTCCCCCATAGTTTAGACTGGTAACCTGGCTGAAACACAACATAACTCTCAACAAGTCTATTTCTTTTTTTTTTTTTTCTCATGGAACCCAAAGAATGGGTGAAACTTTAGGTGTGTCTTGCTGGGTTTTGCCCCAGCATGAAGCTGGACATGGCCAAGTTGCATAACTGGAGTCAGCGGATGGAATATGTTCCCAGCACCCACAGTTTACATGTCATCTTTGAGAACAGAAACTCTTCCTGTTTTTTTGCAGCAAATACTAACCCAGAGCCCATTGCAAATTTTCCAGTTTATTAGGCAGTAAATCAGATCCATAGAACCTAACTAGGTTCTTGGTAGGATAATGATAAACTAGTTGCAATAGAAGTTGAAAAAAAAATAAACTCATTTTTGCTAATGACAATAAATCTGGCTGAATTTTTTAATAGAATTACATATGATCTTTGAAAACTTACACAATTCCTAGATCTGGTGAGAAAGATGATTAGCCCCTCTGACTCAACATAAATTCTCATATGTTGATCAGATGTCTCTTTTATAACTTTTCTCTCACTTTAACTTCTCTGTTGAAAACAAATAAATATTCCCTGAGTTCAGAATACTTCAGAGATTTTTGGTCTTCTCATTTCTTTGATGGAAGAGGGGACAAGAAAACACAGGACCCTTTTACTAGGAAGGATTTCTCAAGTTCTCACAGGTTCAATTAAAGGCCATTTTATACCTGCAGCTGATACATTTGTGCCAACAAATGTTTAGAAGAAAACACAGTGATGTTTAAGGTCTCGTGGTACTTACTCAGAACACCTGTTCTCCACCCCCACCCCCATTTCTTTTTCTTTTGAATCAGATGATGAGGGTGATGTGGCTTCAACTTTAAGAGTACCACCACCTAAATATATTTATTTTCCTTTTTTGATGTGATTGCATTCTGACTGATTTGCAGTGACAGAAGTAGATAATTACTATCTCCACAAATATCTATAAACTAAATCACTTCTTTTAATACAGATTAGTGCAATATTAAAGTTACAGAATTGGTATGAAAGACATTATAAATGTAGTCATGACAGAAAACAATTTTTAATTTAGTATACCCTATCAATCTAGATAGCCCATGAATATTTACCATTAATTCAGTAGGCTGGAACAAAGGGAGGGGGGAGGGGGACAGGGACAGAATATCGAAGGTTTGACCTAAGGACAAAAAGAATTCTCAGCAGTTTTACTGAGAACAGATCTTGGGAAAAAAAAAAAAAAAAAAAGTGAACTGGCAACAGATTGGACATCTAGAATACTATTAAAAAAAAGGCTTTAAAAAAATGAATGACATATAAAAATAGTAGTAATTCTTCATATGTATTTCTATTTGCAGAATTTACCAGTCTGATTACACTTAAGTGAGTAACTTCCAAAGGTGAAATAAAATCATTTATGGAAATTCAAAACAAACCTATTTGATCACATCATATTTCACAGCAGGGATACAATTTGTAGGGGCTGAGCGAGGGCACAGTATAAGCTTAAGAAGGTTGTGTGTGCAATGAACCAAACTAAAGGGTTTATAAAAAAGTAATGTTTCCATTAGTTTGGGGGGTTAATCCTATTAAAAATGACACCTGTCCAAAATAGAAGTGTCCAGATTTTATTTTTTTCATATCTCACTGTTCAAACACAAGGCAGAGAAAGTATCATAGCTGATAAAATGTAAGATATGGCACAAAAGTCTTATTTTGAAATCTCTGTCACTGTAGACATTTATCCCAAGTTGTTTTAATATCTGGCTAGTGTACCTTTTGATTTTTCTCTCGCTGTGCTCAAATAAATACTTTTTTCTAAGTCCCAAAATATCTTTTCAAAGTGTTTTTCATATTTTTAACTACCGTTCCACCAAAATGTTCCTTGTCTATAAAAATGTTTAAAATTTTTATATATTAAGTGAACATAATGCATGAAATACACCTTTCAAAATTCTACTGCCCTTTCAAATACACCTCTAACAACCTTGTACAGGAACTTTGAATACCAACAGAGATGAAATGGTGTCAAAATCAGTATAACTGCACGTGGACTATTCACCTAGATCAAACATGTTGGTCATATACTCAATTAAATTTAAATCCCATTATGTAATGTATACCAGCCTCATTTTATGTAATTCCCTAGTTTAATGGTTTGGTATTAGCCTTTTTATTTTTTGCACACATGGACTAATTTTCACGGTGCTCTGTCCCTTTGGGAAGTAGGTTGTTAAAGTCAACTGGATGAAGACAGAAACTTAATACCTAAACAGAGTTGTAGAAAGGCCAGAGACACAATGGTAATATAAAACTATTTTTCACTCATCTTTCTTTGTAATATTTATGAAATTCCTCCCTCAGATAAATATTGTTCATTAAAGTCAAGCACCACAAAGTAGAAGAATCCGGGAAGCTATAATCCTGTTATAATTGAATTTTTGAAACAATAATCACAGTATTAAAGGAAATCACAATTATTACTTAGCTTTTGAAACAATGCATTTTACAGTGAAACAATAAAGTACTCGTATTCATATTACCTTTCTCAATGTGTATTCTTTTTGACTCATGTCCCACATCGTGACCAGCCAGATCACCCTCCTTAGGTCCAGGAAGGACATTTGGTGACAAACCCATCAGCATTTGGTTCATAGATAGGCCATTCTGATGGACAGCTGCTAGACACAAGAACAGGCAGAAACAAAATCAACCATCATTTGAACAATACAATTTTGTACTTATTTTAGATATTCTTCCTTTTAATTATACATGAATCCTAATAATCATGCAGTTACTTAATTAGTGCTATCAGTAGCCACACAATGAGGGAGTTTTGCTATGCCTTCCTAAAACCAGTTCATTTTCAAAAGAAGAGTTCAGTAACTTAGGACCCAATTGAGTACAATTGTAATTGAATTGTAAACATTTTCTTATTTAACGAGAAATGAAATGAAAAATGAAACAATATGGAAAAGAATAGAAGGTTCTAAGTGAGACATTATTTTGGTTATTTTTATTTTGTTTTATATGTTATCTTTTCCAAAATACACTCTCTCACTTCCTTAAATTAAGCATTGTAACCTTCCAGCTAAGAAATTATTGTTTTTTAGAAATATACTGTATAACATCAAGTTTGCCAATAAAACTTCTAGAAAAACTCTTTCCAACTGTTCTTAAACAGAGCTTTATGATTCAAACACAGCGTGGAAACCCCTATATCCCAATGTTTTATCCCTAAAAATTGTATTTACAAGAGGCTTACACCATCTTCAACAGACCATTTTTTCATATGTAGCCCATATTTCTGTAGTAGTTGTCTTAATCTTGTTGGCACCACAAAAGCAGATGCACATAAGAATCGGTTGTTACATTAACAGGTCAGATAAGAGAGAAAAGGGTTGTTTTTTAAGTAAGCCACTGAAATGATTATTTAAGGGACTCTGTTATGATCATCTCATTGGAAGAAAAAAAGTATAGAGCTCCCACTGTTATCTGCTGGTAGGTAAGCAGAGAAAGCTAAAGTAGAAAGCTACCTCTTAAAAAAAAAAAAAAAAGTGACATTCCTTAGCAAAAATAATAAGGAACTTTCTGTTTAATTTACTCTTTTACTTCTTTTATTTAAGGGAAAATGAAGAAGGTATTTAATAAAGCAAAAATAGATGACAATTAAAAAAATAAAAATCCATCTTTTGTTGTGCATTGGGTTTTTTTTAGCACTTTACAAAAACCTCAAGAAATAGATAGGTCATATTATATGGGATGCCAGTCTGATCTGTACTCTCAGTCATCCAAGTGATAAGAAAACAGAATTCTCAGCTTGTCATGGACAGGCCTCATTTGTTTCCTTTTGGTAAATCATTTTTCATCACATAGTAAAGACAGATCTTTCATCTGAAAGTCAGTGAAGAGCCAGCTTCCTGAGTCTGCAGAGAGCCTGAATGGAAACACTCTAAAAATCACACATCTGCATCTAACCAACGCAACTACATAATTCATAGTTATTTCATAACTTTCTGTTTATATGCCAAATACTCCAGTTCCACCTACTGACAAATTCCACTGTGGAAATATGCCTTAAAAGCATAAAAATCTGCAATGGAGCAATAATAAAAGGACAAGTGCAATATAAATTTAAGTTAATATCCATAAAATAATGAGCATTTAAACTATCAGTTTCCAGTCTGGATTATGGAACCCAGCGTCTTTGTCACATAATTTACATCATTTACACAGAGCCTTGATAAAAATAGTATTACTCTGAGACACCATGGTTTAATTTCACTCTGCCCCTTGTAAGATATGAGGTGATAATACTCTGTATCATATGTCTCACCATTACAAGTTTTTACATTTAAAGAGTCTATAAAGTACACATATTTTAATCGATTTAAACTAATTCTTCTCTTTCCCAAGCAATTCTATGATGTCAAATGTTGCTTATGAAGTCAGATTCGATTTAGAAATCAAACTAGAGTAAACAAATTAAATAAAAATCAATTTCTTTAAAAAAAGGTTTACACTACACGTTCAGTTCTAAAAATTAATCCAGAAAATTGCTTCCTGTTTGCAATTCTGTATTTCATAGCTTGAATCTTTATGTTTAATATAACATGATGGCAGTTTATATCAGTAACTGTTACTGTAGCATTAGGTATTATGATATTGTAAACTGGGGAATATTGTGTTGGGAGATAGCTATTGCAGATGAACTTTTGAACATGATACCTATGAGATCTATTTAAGACGTGGGTATTTAGGTTAGAAAAAACATCTGTCCCTAATCGAATTTAAAGTGGTGACAAGGAGAATAATGTGACCTACGGATTCTGTCTGAAGAGCTCTCAGTCCGTGCAGGAGAGCTGGACACACTGCTGCTTCGATGAGAGGATGGGTGGCTGCCAGGTCTTCGACCCTCTTCAAGAGAAGGAGCAGGAGAAGGACTGTCTGGAACACGTTCCTATACCCCATGAAAAATAAGTTCAAAAAAAGGCATGTTAAAACTAAAGCTTTGTGGCTTCCAAACATAATTTCCCTAAACTGTATCTACCTCCTAGGTCACAACCAATTTTTTTTTTGCCTCTGTTGAGATGTCCAGGATTTGCAGAGTATTATCAAAGGAAACTTAACAATTTTAGGACTCTAGATCTAGAATAGATTTTACTATTCAGCATTAAAGTTTCTCTCATCTGATCAGAATTTTAAGACACCTTCCAGACTACTTATAAAAATAAAGTTTTATTCATTTATTTTTATTTTTTTTAGTCACTTGAAATCAGTATACTGTTGACCCTGTGTCTGAAAGTGTTGTCCAAATGCATCTTGAACTCCAGCAGGCTCAGTGCTATGACCACTGCCCTGGGAAGCCTGTTCCAGTGCCCTCTCAATGAAGAATATTTTTCTAATATTCAGCCTGAACCTCCCCTGACAAGGCTTTTTTCCTTCAGGTCCTGTTGCCAGAGAAAAGAGATCAGCATCTTCCCCCCTTAGCTGTCATTGTGAGGAAGATGTAGGCTGCCATGTAGGCCCCTCAGTCTCCTCTCCTCTAGGCTGAACAAACCAAGTTATGATAGCCGCTCCTCATATGTCTTCCCCTTCACCACCTTTGTATCCTTAATTTTATTTCTGTACATATTTGCAATCAAATATTGTTCAGTGTACTTTGGGGTTTGAGCTATAAATTCCATTCTTAGTCATACCCATTTGTAAGTGTTAAATACATGGGAGCAAGTAGTATCTACTTACTGACTGTATTGTACCATTTTAATCAGTGCTCAGAAGCACACAATTCAGCTCCTAGAAGCAAGGACAGTGATACTATAGTTTGTCATACAAGCTATTGAGATGATTGGCTAACACAGGTGTGTATCCTAATTTCTGTTTGGATTGTTCACATAGACAAAAACTCCTCTTCTTTAGGCTAAACAAACCAAGTGATGTTGGCCACTTCTCATAAGTCTTGTGCTCTAGACCCTTCACCATCTATGTAGCCCTCCTTTGGGGTTTTCTAATAGTTTTATGTTTCTCTTATATTGTGGCACCCAAAATTGCACACAGTACTTGAGGTGAGACCGCACCAGCGCAGAGTAAAGTCGAACAAATGATTCCCTTGACCTTGGAATGGTGTGCCTGATGCACCCCAAGATATGGTTGGCTCTTTTGGCTTCCAGGGCACACTGTTGACCCATAATCAAATTCCCATCAACCAAAACCCACAGATCCCTCTCCATGGGGCTGCTATCTTCCCTCTCACCCCCTGTACATATATCCAGGACTGCCCTTTCCCAGGTGCAGAATCTGGCACTTGCACTTGCTCGTCATATTGTCTTGTTAAACTTAAAGTCCAAATGTCTGCTAAAACTATAAAGCACAAACCTGGAATGAACCACACTTATTCTTACATTGTTTTTCATTTTTGGCTTTGTAACTACTTCAAAGAGGGGGAAAAATGCCCACCCACATTTCTCTATCAAGATGAAAGCATAGCTGGGAAGAGCTAAAATGTGCCTCAAGATGTCCCTTGATTCTGAAAGTTAGAGCATGAGGACTGCGATTGTTTGATATGCTGTATGAGAACTGTAGCAGGGAGAAACATCCAATATTTACAAAGAACTTTGACAGATACAATGAAAAAAGAGAGATGAGTTCAGAATAGTCCTTCACAGAAAATTATCTGTCTTCCTCTGCAGTTTCCTGTTTAGTGCTAATAGCTCCCAAGACTCTGTCATTGCTAAAATAGGTGTGAATTAGGTTGTTTTGGTTAAATACTGATAAGAATAAATAATTCTTATAATGGAAATCTAGTCAGGGGCCTGAAAATGTTAAACTAACTAACTAACTAACTAACTAACTAACTAACTTCCTTCCTTCCTTCCTTCCTTCCTTCCTTCCTTCCTTCCTTCCTTCCTTCCTTCCTTCCTTTCTTCCTTCCTTCCTTCCTTCCAATTGAAATTCTGGTTTCTAATGAAACTAACAAAGTGGCTGTATACACTCAACTCCTTAAAAGCTTTCAATAATGAAATAATACACAATATGTTTAATAACATATATGAAAGCTTCCTGATGCAAATGTCTTAAAGATGTTTGTTTATTTTTCTGAAGAGAAAACACTTTAGCAGCAGTCATTGCTCTTCATGCACAATAGGTAGATGAATATTTATTTCGTTTAATGCATTGTTGAATGCTATGAAACAGCAACAAAACTATCAATAGTAATCAATAGATCCAGGTAAGCTTTATAATAAATATTTGCTAAACTTGAGATTGTGATTACAAAGGGATTCAATGGGCTTATTGATGAAGTGGAAGAAGACCTTTCAGAGCAATGTATCAAGACATTCAAGTGGATTCCACTTTAATAGACTAGGATTTTTAAGTCAAAAACATTGATGAGGATAGTTTAACTGCATCATAGCTCTAGGCTTATTATGACTTTGATTGTATTTATATGTCCATGAACTGGGAATTCAAGAGGAGGATTATAGTTAAGATGTTTTCCAAATGTAGAAGATTTATTTCTTTAGATTTAAGCGGATTTAAGCATGCACAGTGTACAGATTTGGTATAAATTGAAACACAGTATATCTAATCATTCATTTAATATATAATTTCACTGTTTGGCATGCAATATATTGTTCTTAGAAGGGTTTCATTAAAATGAAATCCAGTGAGCATGTAAGATTTGAATACAGAGTTGCAGAGTAAATTAATTTATTTAAACAGCTTAATTTGTTTATCCTATTTATTTATGTGCACTTTTACAGCATGTATTATGAGATGGAGAGACCAAAAAGAATGCACAGGACAGAAAAATATAATTATCATGCAAACAAAACAGATAATGAGTTTTATTCACATATAATATGACATAGCAGAAAAACTCTATGAGAAAAATACATATACTGGCTTTATCAATTCATTTTTAGAATACCCTTTAACCTAACAAGAAATAGGATTGCAGAAATGGGGAATGAATTAATTGAATAACTTAACTCATTTTTTATATCCTTGCTTCATAATTCAACAATCAATAGTATAGTCCATAGCAATTTTTTGTCTTTATCAAAACTAGCTGCAATAATAAATGGAAATTCTGCTAATAATATAATGAAATCCTCTGTAGCTCTAAAAAGTCACAATGATAAACTAATGGTGCTGGAATATCAATATAAACTGTCTTCCTTACTACAGATTTTTGTGTATAAAAGATGGATTCTGTCTGTGGTAAAATATTAACTTTACATTTAGAATTATTTCACTTAAATTTTCTCAGAAAAAGAAATGTGCAAAAATGTATTCGATAAGTAATTCAGATGATCAGAACTTTTTTTGTAACATCTGCTAAATGTCACTTTTGTATAAATAAGAAAAAAATAAAGAATTATTTTTGGTGTTAAAATCCTGGCAATAGAAAATATCTAGGATATGGTCCATTATCCATTATTTTTCCTAAAACTTCTTCATTCTTAGGACAAACTCAATTCAACTTAATTAAAAATATTTCTAGAGAATCTGGTGTTGGCTTGTAATGTCATTACAGTAGTTGTCTTCTAGCAAACAAAACAAACAAACAAACAAACAAAAAGAAATTGAGTGACTTTATTTCAAATGTTTTGCTAAAAATGTAGTTATAAGAAGAAAACCATGAGGGGTTCAGTTTGAAATAGACAAATCTGTTTGTTGGTATCTAAATGCAGCTTTGACACATTAGATAGATATGAAACTTCAGAGACAACCATATTCAGGATGAAGGTGCAAATGTCTCAGACAATTGAGATATACACAGTAAAGCCAGTGTAGCCTCATCCAAAACAAGATACCTATGGTTTAATTCAACTGCTCACATGCAGATATTCAGTGCCATTTGAGACACAGAAGAATTTTGAGATGTCCATAGTAAATTGACATGCAGAACCTACAAAAAATCCAGGTGGCAGCAAGATGTAAAAACATCCTTTACATATAGGCTGACAAGATGAATAGATCCTAAAACTCAGTATTTACTAGAAAACAAGAAATGCAGAATTATTTATCACTTGGAAAATATAATCCCCACTAACCAACTTTTTCTCCGTTCTTTGCTTGCTTACTCATGAGAAAACGTAGTGTGAACAATGTAGTGCATATGTTGCAATTTAAGGTATGTTGAGCCGACATTTCAAAATACTCAGGCATCAGAAATGGAGGCTATAATAAGCAAATGAACGATGCACTTATAAGGGACAAATTCAGAGATTTAGAGCCAAATTTATTTCAATATTCTTTACAATTATTTACAAATAATGAATTCTAAGTATTTAAGAATCTCATGTTTAACTCTTCCAAAAATTCTTCTACCATACTTGGAACGTTCACTACAGGGACAGCTGTGTTCTTACCCCACTTACCCCGTTGATATTACAAGTTACAGACCCTCAATATCAAGTCCATGTTATAAATAACAGTTCTTGTTCTTGTGAAAAGGTGGTTGTTGTTTTTTTAATTATTATTATTATTTTTTATTTTTTGTTTGTTTTATTATTATTGTTTGTTTTTTTCAAGAACATGACCCACAACTGTCTCAGTCTGTCCAAGTAAAACAGAAATGTCTTGCTGTACTTATCAAAACTCCTCTACATTTTTCAAACAGCTCTTTGCATAGACGCAAAGATTAGATCTCATTCCTAAGTAAGTTCTTATTAAGAGTTATCTGAAAATATTAGAACCAGAATGGTACCAATATGGTAACCAGAACACCATACACATTTCTTCCTTATATATGCTTTTTCCTTCTTACCAGGTACTAAAAAGTAGTTATTCAACATAAATCTATTTGAATCTTTTTTTTTTTTTGCTCCAGCAGCATGTCTTCATTCTTTCGAAAGTGCAACTTTACCAGAAGTCTTACCCAAATACCTACCAGCAGGTAAAGCTGATGGAGTTCAACTGTTGGTCCCTTTATCACTATCCTAAATTATATATTTCAGGTAATACGTATAGGATTAATTAATCTGCTCCTAAAATGATGGACAAGGAAGTATACCTTCTAGGTTTTCACCACTTCAGCCTTCCCACAAACGTTCTTTTATTCTTCACCATTCCCATTCCTTAGTGACAAAATTCCAGAATCATTCTAATAAAATTTGAATGTGACTACCTCCAATAGCCATCCATTTTTATTTTTATTTTTTAAAATCTTCTGCATATTTCTCTCCCACAGGTAATTTTAGTCTTTCTCTTTTGTTCTAATCTGCTTCTCCATAAGACTCATCTCTTGGGCTTAGTCATCCTTTAAATTTAGGCACAGACTGAGTTTTAGACATACAACTGAGATTATCTGAAAAGATACATCATTATTAATACTATTCACCTTTCTTGATGCTCTTCAGTGTTGAGCAAACTCTTTTAAGGACATTTCTTTTTTAAGTCATGCAGAAGACAAAATCATGTCCAATGTCATACTTTTCAATAGTTTGGGTGACTTCCTACTGGGGGAAGGATACATGACAAAAAATGTTCCATACACTGTTAATTTTCAAAATTAAAAATAGTTTTTTGTTTGTTTGTTTGTTTTTTGTGATAAAATTATAATCATCTCTTTCCAAATGACCAAAGCACAGCTTCTTACTCTTTCGTTAACTAATTGACCCATTTTGAACGTGAATTGACATCTATGTCAGGAATGGCTTTCTTGTGAAATGACATACTTACTTGATATTGTACTAGTTGAAAGACTGAAAGAAGTGAATCTCTCAGCTCTTTTTTATATTCCTTGTAAACAGGACATTTTGCTTTTACAGTTTTATCTTTCCTTGAGCTTTAGCCTATAGTGCTATCAGACTCCAAATTAATGTTTAGTCTGAAGAAGTACAAGATGTTAATAATTATTTCCTAACTTCCTTGGTCATTACTATAAAATTGGTGTTCATTCAAACTGTCTGAATGCTATACATTTTTATTTTCTGTTTCCGTTTTTGAATAGCACTATCAGCTTATCTGATCTTGCTGATATCTCACTGATGCAAATGTTGTCTTGTCTTTTTTTCTATTCTTTTATTATACGTTTCTAATCCCAATCAAAATTCACAACTTCAAATGTTGTCATTATTGTCATTAATTATACTATTGAGGTTTTTGTTATAATATTTGCATTTTTTCTTTCTATTTTTGATATTTTTAATCTGTATTTTTTCATTTTTTTCTACCTTACTGATAACTGATACCACAAAATGTAGAAAGTGATTAATAGACAAAAAGACTATAGATTTGTTTGATTTTATTTCTCTGTTTACTGCATGATCATTGGGAATATCAGCAGAAGTTAACTGGCTAGAAGGAAAAACAGACTAACAAGTAATAGTTTAACTATTATTTCAACCAAATCCCTTGAAATCATGGTCTGTACATAAAGCATAGCCAGGTGGTGAGTTTCACAGGCCACAACAGATTTAAAAAGAGAGAGAGAGAGAAAGGCTGGCTGTCGTAGTGAAACCAGAGCAGCAGCTGGTATTACAATAATGCCGAAGCAGGATCATTTCTGGAAGTGTCACTGAGCTTCTGGATTCTGTGTGTTCTCATTAAAATGTCCTGACAACTATTTTGGAACCACTTCTTATTTGAATGTATCCTTTCAACTGAATTCAAACTCAACTCTTTTTTGCCTTGGAAAATACGTATTTGGACTATATGAATATATATATATATACGTATTCCTATATATTCCTCTATGGTATACAATGCACATAGGCATTTATGTATGCAACATGCAAACACATAGACATGCAAAAAACTTCTTCAAATTGAATTATCACTTTCTTATTGGCAGGTTGGACAGACTTCTTCATTTTTTCCCCCTCTCTTTCTCTGAAAATCAGGTCTTACTTGAAAAATAAAAACATTTAAGAATAAGAAGCAGTGGTATGAATTCATTCCACAAGGTCAATCAAAACTGTAGATCCAGCCAAACAACAAGAATGAGATTCATTTAGCTAAATGTAGTTGTCTACAGTACAAATATCTACATCTGAGCTTCTCACCTTAGGCTTATCGTTTTTCCATACATTTATCCTTCAAGGTACAATTCACTTCACTCTATAAAGTAGATATCTAAAAAAGGTTCAATGAGTTGTGCCTTAGAAGACAGCAAAATGAATCCCATCCATTGTACCTCATGGTCATTTTAAATCAAATTAATTTTACATCACATACATAGTTCTCTGTTACATATATGCAAATTGACAAGCAGAAAAAAAATATATACTACCTTCTCTGTATCATGTGAGACATTTATCTGCAGATATTTGCTTTACACAAATCACTTCACATAAGCATACTGTTTAAACAGCAATAGAATCCCGTATTATACCAACAAAGACATTATTCCCAGTTACATGCCAGGTACACAGGAACCATCCTCTAAGTCCATAAAACAATCTGTAAGATCTTCTTACGCTAAATGAACAAACAGTACTAGAAGTGTTCGTATACATATTTATGTTAACTTAAAGAAAGAAAGATTCTGACTAGCTTGGTGATTTTCTCTATTATGCACAAGTTCTTAAGTACAATTTTAATATGTACTATTCTTTGTGGTCACAACAAAAAGAAAATTAAATATTAATTGTTTTTCCAGTCTAAACATCTAAAGCTAGATATTTCAGGAGCTTGTAAGTGTTCTTAGATTTATTCTAGACTACTTAGAGTATTTTCTTTATTAGTAGTAGCAGTAAATATGTACCACTATTTACGTTTTTTTTTATATATATTAAATCAAAATTCTCTTTATACAAAGAATTGTTATGTCATATGTATCAGATAATGAAGAAATGAAAATAGCTTCATTCACAAATTGAAGAAAATTACTTTCAAGTAACAACACGCAAATGTCTCTAGAAATAATAAGTTATCTGAAAAATCAGGCTTTTCTCAATAAGCATTCAAAAAAGTTCATTTTTTGCAATTTGGCATATAACTATTTTGGTCTCAATAATTTTCTGTAAAATGAATATAGTATACTTCATGTTGCAAATATGTATCCACCGCTCTTTGCGTGTTATGTTTCTGTAAGGCACAGAAGTGTCCATAGGAAACTTCTGCATTCCACACCAGATTCAGAAAAAAAAAAAAAAAAAAAGCGAGTTAAATGAGACAGACACTGATTTAAAAAAAAAAAAAAATCAAATTCTGAACAACTAA
Organism: Anas acuta; assembly: GCF_963932015.1. Classification (NCBI taxonomy): domain Eukaryota; kingdom Metazoa; phylum Chordata; class Aves; order Anseriformes; family Anatidae; genus Anas; species Anas acuta. Next base: position 41,499,131 of record NC_088979.1, read on the forward strand.
CCATTTACTGAAAGAGGTAGGGGTCCTGTGGTAAAATATAATATGTGATTGTGAATTTAAAATTTTACCATAACACTACGAAATGCAATGTCATAACTTTAAAGTTGCAGGGGCATTCTAGCATTTCCTGACATTGTCTTTTGAAATTTGAGGATGGTCCTTTAATGAATGTTATCTAATGGATGTTATGGCTTTGGATGTTATTTTATTCATTGCATCCAGAGAGACACTTTTAAAGATTTTTCAGTATATTCAGTATATATTTTCAGTCTGATATCAGAAGACAATTCTGGCAGTCTTCTTCAGTTTATAGTACAGGAAAATTGACTTTATTAGTAACAACAGTGAAGTGGAATGGTTTTCTATCCAGGATGTCTAATTGTATTTTTAGGGTACTTCCTATGCCATTTTCTCTACGGGGTGGTGTGTCAGCCAATTTTAAGAGATAATTTAACTAATACCATTAAAAAATAAAAAAATAAAATAAAAAATAAAAATTAAAAAATAAAAAATAAAAAACACTTTTTCCATAACTGGAAAATAAGTTATCAGTAAACTCTTCTACACTGAAATACTGTGGCCAATATATTTTAGGTTTAAAACTCTGCACTACACTCAAGGCTATTTATACAGTAGTCATAGAAGACTTCTACAGTCTCTTTCTCTGCTGTCTACACCCTCAATGAAGTGAACCTGTTCATTTTTTTCTTACAATCATCTTCCTTTCAGGTCCACTCTCTGAACTTCCTCACTACCATTCTCAATTGTAAATGTATGTTGTTCCTATGTCATTGTATAGCAGTTTAGTATTTCTTCTCTTGGTCTATTATTCGGACTTTCTGGCAGCAATTACAGGCAAAAAAATATATAGGAACATCAAATATGTTAATAGTAATACACATATATTTTCAGTGAAAGATGGAAAAGTAGAATGTTAAAAGAATGTTAAAATAAAATTTCATATCAGAATAAAAATTCATATCAGCCTATAAAATCAACTGTCATCTACTATCTTAGTTTATTAATTTCATTGTCAATTTCTGCTGTTGGATGACAAGAAGGCAACCAGAGCTGTGACATATTTAGAGAATTAGAAAAATTTAGTTTCATGTATTTAATATACAGTGGAAACCTACTATGCCAATGGTTACTTTTTCAAATGAAGTTATTCTTTACTTTGTGTGTATGTGTGTGTGTGTATGTTTTGTGTTTTTTGATTTGTTTTTTTTTTTTTGTTTTTCCCACTGTATTCTTATTTTTTCCCATAACTATTAGTAATATTTCATGGACAAAGTGCAATTTTTAATTCTGGAATTCTGCTCTGTTCTAACTATCAGAGTAGAATTTTTCATGTTGCTATTAATATAAGGCATGTCCTCTATATTTTCATATATCTTTCTACTGACTGAAAAATATATATATATATATATGATGTAGTGAAACTGCTAACAATCCGAGCCTTTGAAAACAGGTGATGAAAGCCACCTCATATCTAAAGCATCCCCAGGTCACAGCTGTCACACCGCTATTCATTGCTGTCACAGTCTGCTTTCCCTGGTTGTTGTTGCTCTCCTCTTATTCATCCAACTCATATATCTAAACATTCCATCACAAAACATTTAATGTTTGTCTTATGTTCGAAAGGGCAAAAAACTATTCTGAAATATAATTCTGAAGATTTTAGAGCTCAGAGTTCATTGCCAAAAAAAAAAAAAAAAGTGTTGCTTTCTAAGTTTTCCCTTATAATTTAGCCTTTGTCTCATCTCCTGAACACAGCAGGATAAAATGTTTGGCTATAAATGATCTCAGCTTTATTCCACCTTTTTATCATGAAGAAATTAAATATTACCCAGTAATAGAAAGGCATTTTAAGCTTTGTGAGTTTAAAGATAACAACACTAACTGTGAACTCAGTGAATTGGAAAAAAAGGTCAGCAAGTCATCCACTGTGGCACTGTTCACAGTTCTAGTATCCAGTAAACCAGGAAATTTATAAGCTGAAGACTCCTGTTTTCTAAGACTGAATTTCATTTCCATTTACTTAATTAGATATAGTAACTCTGGATATACTTTTCAGAGTAGAAATTTCTCATAGGTTATCTAACTTCAAAGTTTAAACTTATATAGTACTCTAATTTCAAATCTACACTGACATTTCAGGTTATAAAGGTTAACTTAACGATGAGTGATTCACAGTCCTTTTAAATCAGCTTCTGGAAAATTGTAATTGAGGAAAAGTATTTAAGTAAACCAAGGTTAAAAGATCGATTCAGAAGATAATGAAAACAAAGCCAAAGAGCCTAAAAATGTAGCAGTATAAGGAAAATATTATTCTAATAACAAACATTCTTGTAAAAGAGAGCAACTTCACTATTTATCCATTCCTACAAAAATAAAGGAAAAGCAGGTTTGACCTTCTCACTTAGATCTATTCTCTAAAATATTTATTTTAGTTGTAGTAAAAGCTATTATTCATTGCTAGTGTAAGGTTCCGAAAGTATGCTGATTGAAGTTTGCTTCTCAACTTCTCAGTGCATATAATTCAACAGGCACTAAACTCACAGCCTCTGATTATTTCTAGTGAGGGAACGGTAAATTTCCAGCAATGTTATTTCCATGCTGATGGGAAGAAAATCCCCCAAACAATGACCTTGTGTTTTTATGTTGATCAGGTTTTGTTTTCAATCCTGTTTAGTATTAAAAAATAGGAGCATAATAGGCTGTGTTCTCTCTATCCACATGACCATATTCATCTTTCCTAGGCAAAAGCAGAGGACATGAATCTAGAGTTATGGTGTACCACAAAGATGCTGAAGAGTAGAAAAGTATGTATAAGTTCCCGAGCCTTAAAGAATTACTGAAATAATTATATGCAGCAAGATGTGAGTTTTGTATGGCAGTTTATCACTCTTTTATTTATATATTTACCTTTAATATAAATGTATAGTGGGTAGTATGCTACAGGTCTTGACTGAAGATACAGCAGTGCTTAGATAGTGTCTCCGTCAGGTTCTATGTAAATGTCCCTTAACCATGAACTTAAATGTATAAACATTAAAAAAAAAAAAATGTATTTCAATTCTGAGTGAGAATGCGCTTCAAAAAAGAACATAAGTTAATTTGGCCATTTAAAAACACTTAATTATAAATCCACGTCTTTCCAGTTACCCGTTATGTGCAAACCAGATGGGAACATCAAACCTGTTTTGTTAAATAATGTGCAAAATGTTATGAGAGGAGCTGCACAAAAGTTGGTTGCTATGATGAAGATTTTTGTAGCATAAATAAAGAACTGTTGAATTTTCATAGGTATATAAGAAAAGACAAAGAGATGATAAATAGTGCTGATTATTTATACAAGCATATGCTTAAACAATCAAGATTTAGGGGGGAAAAAACGTTACAAAATGCTCCTAAAATAATTCAAACTGAAAATCAAAATTTTCTGGGTATTTTTAAGTTCTTCACCTAGGTTAGACCAAAATTGTCTTTCTACCTAAATGAGCTACAAGAGTGAGCCTGTTTAGAAGTTAAAGAACTCTGGGATAAGGAAAATCTGGTATGGCGCTGTCTATGGTTAAAATAATATACATAATTACATAATGACAAAGTCTCTCTTTCAGAGTCCAATATTTTTAAACCTATTAGACAGATTTAAATTAGATGAGTAAGAGTTACATCTCAGTTAAGTGCTTCCAGGGTCGTCATCTTCCCATAATTGGTTTAGATCTAAGAACACACCAGGCCCACTTCCTACAGCCTACTTTCCACAGAAGTGTTTTTCTTTTTTTTTTTTTTTTTGTTTGTTTGTTTGTTTTGTTTTTGTGTTTTTTTTCTCATAACCTGGGAGCTATGTTGCATTCCAAATGCAAATTTTTGTCAAAGTTTTGAACAGAAAGTTAAAAATACTAGTGAAGATCAAATTTTGAATTCTTTTATATGAAATAAAATAGCTCACAGATGATGAAAGAGAGGGAAATACTAGGAAAAATAGTGAAAACAAAGTTTTGTTGCTAAATTCATAATTTTCAAGTGTACTTTTGCACGTGCTCCTCCATCAAAACTTTTGTAGCTCCTGATTTGAAGGTCCAAAAGATTTTACATTTACCCAGATCTTGTCAAAGGGATTGTGTTAAATGACAGATTTCCAATATAGTTGTAAAATGTCAAATAACCAAATAAAATTTATTTATTTATTTTGTTCATTTGTTTGTTTGCTTTCTAATGTAAGGAAGTTATGTAATAGCACAAAAGTAACTAGCACACAATTCTTTTTGTATCTTGTGTATTAGAACTAAAGAAGGATAAAAATGCAAAATGTAAATATCTGAATTAATGTCAAATCAAATAATAAATATCTGGTAGTAAGATAAAAAAAGCTTTTAAAATAAATACAGATCATCCTCAGTCAAAAAGAGAGAAGATTCCATGCCTCTGCTAAATAAATCTCTGACCAAATTGATTTGGGATGGAGAAGGGGCTAGACTGCTACTCTTATAGGCAATAAAACCTAAAATGGGTAGATATTTTCAGATTGAGAGTTCTCTACAGTACTATTATTATGACCTGGAGATTATTGGGTCTGTTCTGTGTAACTTTATTACATTCTGTTCCAGCATTTGGCAATTTAGAGACAAAGTATTAAGCCTTTCAGCCTTCAGATACTTTGCAGCATTTCAGTTCAAATGCTTAGAATTACAAATTGGAAGAACAGACAGACTCCATCTTTGTTTGTTCTAATTTAACAATGAAATCATGTCTTACTTTATCTTGAGGAACATGCCATTAGATTACAGACTATTAAATATGAGAAACCAGAAAGCTGTGTATTCTGTATGAAAAGTGCTTCAGCTTGAGCATTATTTTAATACTTATGATATGGGAGAGGAGAAGGTAGAACTAGTGACCAGTAGCCTACTGTTCTCAGAGCTACATATTGACTTTATGACTTACCTTATAAGATCTGACACCTACCCATCCTTGTAATACTTATGATGGCTCTGGCTGTGCTAGATTTATTTTACTTTATTTTTAATATACTTACCTTAATAACAGATGTCTCAACTCTGGATGGAGGACTCTGCACTTGTGCTGCTGCTGCCATGTTGGCAATGGTACTAAGGTGATTCATCTGGCTCATAGCCATTGTGACAGATGCTGGAGGTAGGCTCACAGGAATTAATGGGTGGGGCATCATCATAAAAGGAAGTTCCAGTCCTGGTGGGGAAAAAATAAATGAAAATAGGATTACTTCTTTTCTCTCTCTCTATATATATATATTTTTTTTATATATATATATAAATACATTGTTTTTTTTTCTGTTTTCTCCTCATGGACAATACTCAACTTATGGATGACAAGATGGGTCCCATATCAAGACAAAGCAGCAATGCATCTTTTCTTTTCTGGGATGTGCACATGTAAATCACTAGCAACCATGGAGGGTTTTTAGATACAAGTAGAGGCTATTAGACATCTTAGTTTGTTCATATCAGTGTAATGTTGTACAGTGTCATTGATGAGCAAAGGCTGTTTATTATCTTTTCTAGTATCTGCTGTAAAGTGACTTAGCAATGCATTACCATGCCACTTACACACTGGTTAATAATTACTTTAAGTATCAATTTTATTGCATACATATTTGTTCTTTATCAACTCCACTTCCCCAGCTAGAACTTTGAAGAAAGTATTCCAATATCCCCCATAACTTTGACTTTTTGATAGCCTATTTATGTAAACACAAAATCAAGACAGGAATTGGAAGACTACTGATGTTAGTGCTGAAAGATGTCAACCCGTACCATTTGGCAGAAGGTGATTCTGTTGAAGAGGGTTGAGAGGATGGCTAACTGGAACATTATGCTGTCCAGGCAAGTTGGGGTGGTTAACAGAGGACTGTGATCCCTGGGTGGGGGGAGACTGAAGTTTTTCTTTATCCCAAGAACCATCACTGCTGCCTGTTGGGAATGAATATATATTATTTGGATGAAGGAAAACTCCAAATTTTTAATGTCTGAATCTGCAAGGAAGGCCAGCAATTTAACCTTCCTTGCAAGTGGCAATTTTCATTTATTTATTTATTCAATATGTGGGCTGGGAGAAGGGCAATTTATTTTTCTTTTCTGTTGTTGTTGGTAGTGGTGTTGTGTGTTTATTTATTTATTTATTTATTTATGGTGGTGGTGGTGTGTTTGTTTTTTTTTTCATCTGCTGAAAAAAAGATATGCAAGGATAACTTATTAATTTGAGTTAGAACAGACTTAAAAGTATTATAGTGGTGTTCAATCACACAAACTTTTTGTCTGATGTATTAATGTTTTTACATATACTTTTGCCATTCATAGTAAATAAAAAACATATGTGGCATTTGTTTTATATGTTTATTATATAAAAAAAAAGTTTTGTCTATTAATCCAATTAAAATTTAAACTACATTCATATTTCTTCCTGTACTTTTGAATGAACAAACATTATAGGAATTAACTAAAATATTCATTTATTGAACATGCTTGGGTGACCTTTTCTTGTTGTATATTAAATTTTTATTTTGCGTTATTAATTAAAATGTAAGGAAATATTAATTGATTCCTTCAGTCTCTTTTTAGTGGAATGGACTAACAGCAAGGAAAAGTGTGGACAAAAAAAGGGTTGAGACGAGCAATAGTTCATGTAGTTGAGCATTTTTGCTGGGCCCCTGATAAAAAATACACACAGAGCTAAATGGAACAACAGAATTAAGGGACAATAAAAACTATTAACCTGTATGGCTTTGTATAGTAGAAATGGAAAATCCTTTCTTAAGACATTATTTATTGTACATATTCATGTGTAATGCTCAGATTGAGTATATATATGTCTACACATATGAAGAAATCCATAGACTATTGTATGTTTGTATATTTATCATATAAAATCAATAAACAATGTTTGAATATATCAATAAATCACTATATCTATGAATTCCCAGCAGCATTAATATACACATCAGCAATATCTGACCTCTTCCTTTTTCATATGGAGTGCAATTTCACCTTCCTGACAATGTTTCTGCTGTTTTCATGTGATTTTTTCTTGATAAGGACTTCAGGATAACATTAGTCAAAACCTATTTAATCTATACTCAGCTTATATTTAGCATTGAAGGTTACAATGAAGTGCATATTTCTGAATGCTTTTCTGCATCATACTACCTAATAAACAGCAGGGCCTTGAAAGCAACAGGACTAATACTACCTCCTCCTTACTTCAGTAGAAATTAAGCACATTGATCTTGACATTTTTTAACATCAATTTTATGGGATGACAAAAGCACAAAAGTTGGTAGAATTCCAATTTAATTTCTCTACATCTATTAAAAACCTGATTATAAAAGTTGTACAACATAGTTTATAATGAAAAATACTCCATTATTGCCATGATTTTCTTTCCCTAGTTACTTCATGAAGACAGCTAAGGCTCAATATAAATTCTAACTCATTAGCTCAATACTGTCTCAATCCCAGTATAAATTGTTCAGAAGAAGGTAATAAAAATTCAGCCCTAACTCTACCACACTCAAATACAGCAATTTTATGAAACAACGAAAAGGATCAACTATATTAGATACTTCTACTATTTTACACAAAATTGTCACCACCTTTATGCAACGCATATAGCTGAGCTGGTTAATAACTGATTTGAATCTCATCATCACCTCTAATAAGCAAACATGTTTTCTTGTATTTTGAGAACTCAGGGACTCTAAAAAACACATGAAACAACTTTCAAACACATATATAATTAAAGGAGCTAAATCTTAGCTGAAAAAAAAATCTAATTTTTTTTTTTCGCACAGTTTCTGCTTATTGCCACTGTGACATTTATATTTCATTTATTCTGAATATTCATCCAAATATGACTCCACAGATGAGAGTTAAACAGAAAATGTGTTCACCTCACTTAATGTAAGCCAAGATGTGGGTGTTGATGCTGATATGGACTCAGTAGAAGAAGACAGGTAGTTCCAAAGAGTTGTTCATTCCATCTTTGGGTACATGTACACAAATAATAAAGCTCTTTGTATGGCACTTAGGGCTTCATTGAAAAACAGCCACCAAAAATCTGAAAAGTATTGAGCAGGAACAAGCCCAATCTAAATCTTTGCACCTGTTAAATAAAGGTCAAAGAAAGAACTTTGCTCTGGCAAATAATGTATCAGAGTACATCCGACTTGTCCATGCTGCTCTTATTTCATGCTGGATGCAGATGTCTGTCCTGCTGCATCTACTGTGAAGCCAGCATAAGCCCTGTGTGTTGGCTAGTTTAACACAAGTGGGACTATACTGCAATTCAAATGAATACCAGTACTGCCTAGTAACCAGGTAACGCCTACACATACGAGAGATGAAGAAGGAAAGAACATAAGAGACAAATGGAATGAATGCCCTCTGGGCTTGCCTAAATCTTAACAGTAAATGCAGAGAAAGCGTTTACAAATGGATTAGACTTAGATAGCTTAAGTAAAATGAATCTGTGTCAATATGTCTTCCTTTTGTAGCTACAAACTCTCCAATCCTCACCATCCACTGGAAAAAAAAAAAAAAAAAAAAAAAAAAAAAAAAACTATTTATTTATTTATTTATTTATGGGCATTTATTTCTGTTATTCTTAAAAAACAAACAACAAAAATAAAATAGAAAAGAATATTCAGTTTGTAAAATGTATTTCACACCTGGAGCAAAGTTCTTGAATTTACATGTACAGTTATAGTATTCTTAACAAAGAGACCATTTTACAAATCTTTTAAACACTTTAAAAAAAAAACTTTCCCATCCAAAGATGATGACATACATACGTACCACACATATATGAATACATACAATATGTAGAATATATTATTAAGTATCATAAATATTTGTTAATATGATAAGTATGGAAGTTTTCTGCATTTCAATTTCATAGAGCTGGTGAACTCCTAGTAATAAGACATTTTTCCTATTTATTAACAGGACCATCTACATTACAATTAATTTCATGTTACATGCTGATGTTTGATATGGAGATAGAGTCAATTCTACTGTAACCTTTCATAACCTGGTCAAAATATTTTGCACAGTCAGTCATAGATTGCCAATTAGGCACTGATTATGTGGCCCAGAAATTAAATCTTTTTTAAAATCAGAACTCCTTTCTACTTCCACAGTACTGTATGTCTATTATTTTAGAGGGATACCAAAACAAATACTGAATTGGAATAGATAAGTCTCAGAAAGCAAAGTATTGAGGGTAGTGTCTAGTCAGTTAGATTCCTTCATAGTTGTAGTCCAGCATCATCTGTCAAGATTTGTTTACAATGAAAATGATTCATAGACAGAATCCAATCCACAACATTAGAAACCACTTTCAAAATACAGGCTGCTGCACTACTTAACACTTTAAGTGGACAGACATGAAAATAAATAGTCTTGGCCATTTGCTGTGTGTTTCTTACATTAGTTAAGCATAACAATTTTCCTCTTAGAGGAAACAGTTATTTTCATTAATGTCAAAGAAAAATAAGTGTTATTCCTTAGACACTACTCACCGTCTGTACAATTAAGTGCAAGCTACCACTTCTGTCACTTTCTACATTTGATTTGGACTTAATGCATACAGTGGTTTCAAAGAGTATTAAAAATTTGTTGCCTTCTTCCTCTTCACTTGTTGCCCTGCTGGAGGCTTACGTTTTTCCAGTTTCCATCAGTAGCTGACAAGTCATTGTAATAGGATTAAAAGCTTGGACACCTGATATCCCTGGGTGCTGCAGTTCACCCTCATAAAAGCTGTTTGCTTTAAATTGAGAGAAAATCGTTTTTAGTGGCATAATTAATTAAATTATGCAAAGTATTCCAGATTCAGCACAACCCTTTCTAAAGCAGCAATTGGAAGCTCTACATTGCTTTCAAACTGCATTTCAATTCATGCTGCACCAAGTTGATGAGAGAGTAGTGTTTTCAAGGCTTTCAAGCACAAGGGACGTAATTTTGAAATGTATATGCTTCACATCAACTGCTCAAACTCCACGCATGTGCCCTCAAATAGGCGATTCAATAGCCAACTATGTTGTTCCTGTTCTATAGTACTAATATAAGCATTCAAAAATTTGAAATTAAAGTTCCAAGTGTAAGTAGATATTTAAAAAATGTGTTCAGGGTGTCTCATGTTTACTCATCACAGTCTGATGGAACAAAAATAACAATGCATTTTCATAATTTCAAAGACTGATTAAAGAATTTGGTGTTTCCCCAACAATCAACATTTCAGCACGTATTTTCTATAATGTGAGCTACCTTCTCTAATAATCAGCAGTTATACAACAAACCATTATTTGTACACTGAAGTGGATAGGTAAAAATGTGATGAATGGATTATTTGTATTCATTAGTAGCACAATTAGGTAGCTAAAGATGATAATAATAAATGAAAATAATTCTGGACTGGAAAGTAATGCACTCAAGAAAATGAAGCAGAAAACTAGGCTGTACACTGTCAACCTTGCAAGCAAACTGATCTCAGAATAACAGATTCATTTTCAGAAACCCATCTCTTATTTGCTTATCTTTTCTTTTCTAATTCTGTCCCCATTAACATTCAGCTTGTCTCAGTTAAGTTTCCTATAATGTAAGCTAAGCATTTTAGTTCCCTTTATAGGCAGTAGGGATATAGCCAATAAGCTCTAGAGAACTGTTGAGCTCACTCCATAGGAAACAGCTATCTTTGGTCAGCTGAATCTGAATCTTCTGGTTTTGGTGACTGCAGTGACTTCCCCCAGACTCAATTCACACCTAAACACACACCACCTGAGACAGCTAAAATAACTTCAGACATTCTTATAGGATAGATGATTACAGAACAATACCTGCAGGAGACCCCATGGTCATCTAGAGATGGAGGTCAGGCACTATCTAAGATAGCAGTAAGTATCTAAGATAGCAGTAAATACATACCTATGTCTAGGCAACTGAGTCAGATCTGTCCTGATTTTAGGTGGATTTTAGAAATTAAAACCAGAGCTACAAAGATGGTAAAGGGCCTAGAGGGGAAGACATACAAGGAGCGACTAAGATCACTTTGCGCGTTCAGCCTGGAAATGAGAAGGCTGAGGGGAGACCTCATCGTGGCCTACAGCTTCCTCACATGGGAGAGTGGAGGGGCAGGTGCTGATCTCTTCTCTCTGATAACCAGTGATAGGACCTGAAGGAATGGATTCAAACTGAGACAGAGGAGGTTCAGGTTGGATAATGGGAAAAGGTCCTTCACTGAGAGGGTGCTCATGCACTGGAACAGGCTCCCCAGGGTCTTAGTCATGGCACCAAGCCTGCCAGAGTTTAAGGGTTTGGACTATGCTCTCAGTCATGTGGTCGGAATTTTTGGGTAGACCTGTGTGGAGTCAGGAGTTGGACCCGATGACCCTTGTGGCTCCCTTCCAACTCGGGATATTCTATGATTCAATTCTATTATTCTATTATTCCAGGCTCTCAAGTCTTCCTTTCATGTGGAAAACTTACTTATTTTATGGCATCTCACAGAGGACTCCATGTCTGTCCTTAGACAAGGGAAACCTAGCCCCAGCTCAGCCATTGTTTCAGATAATATTTGTAGTGGGTTTACGTGGCAAGGTTTTGGTAGCAGGGGGCCATAGGGGTGGCTTCTGTGAGAAGGATCTAGAAGCTGCCCCATGTTTGGTAAGGGCCCCACTGTTGACCAGAGCCGAGCCAATAAGTGATGTTGTTTTGCGCCTCTGTGAGAGCATATTTAAGACAGGGAAAAAAAAAACGCTGCACCACACAGCAGCCGGGAGAGTGAGAGGAGAGAGGAACAGCCTTGCAGGCACCAAGGTCAGTGAAGAAGGAGGGGGAGAGGTGCTCCAGGCGCTGGAGCAGAAGTCCCCTGCAGCCCATGGAGTACCACGGTGGAGCAGGGTTCCATGCTGCAGCCCATGGAGGAGACCACGGTGGAGCAGGTGGCCCTGCACCGACTGAGGCTGCCGACTGTGGAAGACCCCTGCCGGAGCAGATTCCGGGCCGGGCCCGTGGAGAGGAGACCACGCAGGAGCAGGTGACCTGGCAGGAGTTGCTGCCCATGGGGGACCCAGGTTGGAGCAGTTTTCTTCTGAGGGATGGACCCCGTGGTACGGACCCATATCTGGAGCAGCTCTGGAAGAGCTGCTGCCTGTGGGAAGCCCACGCCGGATCAGTTCATCAAGGACTGTATCCCATGGGTGGGACCCCACAGCACAGGAGACGAGAGTGACCAAGAAGGAGCGGTAAAGAAGCGCTGTAGACTGACCATAACCCCCATTCCCCCGTTCCCCTGCGCCGCTCGGGGGGGAGGAGGTGGAAGAGGGTGGATGGGGGGGAAGGTGTTTTTGGTTTCTTTCCTTTGTTTCTCACTTCTCTAGCTTGTTACTAATAAGCAATAAATCTTACTGTCTCCCTATGCCAAGTCTGTTTTGCACGTTACAATAATTACTGCGTGATCTCCTTGTCCTTATCTCAACCTTTGAGCCCTTTTCATTGTATTTTCTCCCCATTCCTCTTTGAGGAGGGGGAGTGAGAGAGCAGTTGTAGTGGAGCTCAGCTGCCCACTGGAGCGGAACCACCACAATATTACATACACAAGCAGTATCATGTGGCAAAAAGACAAACGACAGACAGAATTTCTACTACAAACTCAAGCTTTTTTTTTCTTTTTCTTTTTATTTTCTTTTTTCCCTTCCTCTCCACATTATTTTTGGTACTACTGATCTTCTCTGAGTCCCCTTAATCTTGCAAACAAGACTGCTGTTATCTTCTGTGTTTGCTGAAACAAACTGTATCTCAGCAACAATTACCAAACAAAACATCAGTATCAGCTGTGTTGGCTCATTTTTTTCTGAAGTGGACTACTCTTCACTATCTACTTCATTATTTATTTCCATTGGAAAATATGCATAATCAGTGTGCAAAAAGTTGGTAATCTTAGCATGTGACAGTGAGGAACCACTCATACCACTGTTTGAATCCAATCCTTCTTTAGATTTGATTGTTATAAATTTGTGATTTCATTTTTGTGTAACTCAATTCAGTCTCCTGAAATCAGCTACGGTTTTTACCTGCCATAAATGAGTGTTGTGAGGTATATAAAGGACAGACATTTATAGATAAAAGCATTTTTATAAGACCTTTGTATTACTATTATATCATTAAAAACAAATATAATTTTGCCTTATATAAATCCTGTCTGTCTCTTATTATCAATATGAAATATCTATTATATATATTACTACCTCTTCTGAGAGGTAGTAAAATGTTCAGGAGACCAAGTACTATGGCAAAGAGGAATAATAAGTTTCCAAAGACTTCCCTGAAACTCTTTGTGTTTCTTTGTTTTTCTAGATACGGATTTTTCTTTTTTCTTTTTTTTTTTTTTTTTCCACGGAAAGCCTTGCCTTGTAATTTTATGGTTATATAGTCATGCTAATGCTCTTAAATAGACCATGAGGAATGTGGCCTGATAATTGAAAGTTTTTATAATTTTCTCTAACATATTGGGTTTATGGGTTTGGTATTTGTAGTTCTGCTGTTTTACAGAAAACAAGAATGTACAGAAGAAAATTCTGAAAGAAAAAAATATATAGTTGATATACATTTTCCCACCGAAAAATATAAAGGAGAATCTGGAAAAAAAAAAAAAAAAAAAAGAGGTGTTTGGCCTCAGTCATATTGACTGCTTCATTTATTGTCTTTATTGTCTTTATTTTATTACATAGACCATGGCAGAGTTTTGTTCCCACTTTATTCCACCTTTCCACATTTATCTTCTGATAAATAACAATTGCAGTACAAACAGGTAATTCCAGGAAACAAGATGGAATTCTACATGCTGAATATCAGGGTATAGTCTTAATTACATATCAGAAAATATTGAATTTATATAAACTAATAAGCGATATATTTTTTTTTTTACACTAGCACTGAATCCCATGAAATATATATTTCACACTTTATACTAATCTTTCATTATTTTGGCAGAGATTAACACGGGAAAAGCTTTTTTTTTGCTTTTTTTTTTCTTTTTTAATTCAATTTAAGGAATAATGAAACTGTCCAATGCAAGTGAAAGCTCAGCAGCTCAGTCACAGGATGTGTGACATTCACCTAAAAATAGATTTTTCTTTTGTCTCCTTTCACAAGTACCTACCTTCTCATTTCATAGATAATACACAGTTTATTAGTATGGTTATATAATGTTATATGATAAAAGTGCAATTTATACATGTAAAACTAAATGTGAAGTCATAAGAAAAAAATAAAATAAAATAAAATTAGACATAGCTGTAGCACTGTGTTCAGGAAAACAGTAACTGGACAATATTTTCCTATTAGGTACACCTAAGCAAATATGTTAATTTCAGAGCAGATAGCTAGAATCGCAATTAGTCCCTTGATGTAGAATTTTTATGACGTAACTACAAGCATGTTATGAGAACTCTACAAAAATAAGCGAATAGCAACATTTATTTTATCTTATTCAACATAGAATCATAGAATCATAAAGGTTGGAATAGACCTCCAAGATCATCTGATCCAACCATCCCCCTAGCACCAATATAACCCACTAAACCATGTCCCTGAGCACCACATTCAACCTTGCCTTAAACGCCTACAGGGACAGTGACTCTACCACCTCCCTGGGCAGCCCATTCCAATGCCTAACTACTCTGTCTGAGAAGGAATTTCTCCTACTTTCCAACCCAAACCTCCCCTGGCACTACTTGAGGCCATTCCCTCCAGTCCTGTCGCTAGTTATCTGTGAGAAGAGGCTGACCCGCAGCTCTCCACATCTTCCTTTCAAGTGGTTGTAGAAAGCAATAAGGTCTCCCCTCAGCCTCCTCTTCTCCAGACTAAACAAGCCCAGTTTCCTCAGCTGCTCCTTATAGAACTTGTGTTCCAGACTCTTCACCAGCTTCATAGCCCTTCTCTGGACATACTCTAGGGCCTTGATGCCTTTGTTGTAGTGAGGGGCCCAAAACTGAACACAATACTCGAGGCGCAGCCTCACCAGAGCAGAGTGCAGGGGGACAATCACCTCCCTGGTCCTGCTGGCTACACTATTCCTGATACAAGCCAGGATGCCTTTGGCCTTCTTGGCCACCTGGGCACACTGCAGGCTCACGTTTAGACAAGCATCAACCAATACCCCCAAATCTTTTTCTTCTGCACATCTTTCCAGCTACTCTGCCCCAAGCCTGTAGCATTACATGGGGTAGTTGTGACCAAAGTGCAGGACCTGGCACTTAACCGTGTTGGACCCCATCCCATTGGCCTCTGCCCACCGACCCATCCTGTCCAGGTCTTTCTATCCTCTGGCAGACATACACTTCCCCCCAGTTTGGTGTTGTCTGCCAGCTTACTGAGGGTGCACTCAATTCCCTCATCCAAATCATCAATAAAGATATTAAAGAGGATGGGCCTTCTTTAATAATCTCCCCTGGCACAACTTTAGCCCTTTCCCCCTTATCCTATCATTGGGCATGTGGGAGAATAGACCAATCCCCACCTCGCTATGGCTTCCTTTAAGGTACCTATTTGTGACAGTCCAGGTGGAGCAGCAGGTCTCTAATTACCTGAACGGTGAGGGGTTTATTCTGCTCCCCGTCCCAGACTTCCAGTTACAGAGGCTGAGTACTCCAAGGATAAGTGGTCTGGCTAGTAAAGACAAATGTAAAGCCTTTTCCTTATCCTCAGTAGTCATGTTCCCCGCTGTGTCCAGTGAGGATGGAGATTCTCCTTGGGCCTCCTCTTGCCATTAATATATTTATAAAAACATATTTTGTTATCCTTAACCATAGTGGCCAGGTTGAGCTCGTGCTGGGCTTTAGCCTTCCTGATTTTCTCTCTGGCAACTTCCTCATACTCTCACCAAGCTGCTTGTCCCTTTCTGCATCGGACATAAACTCTCTTTTTCTCCCAGACTCTCAGTAAAAGTTCCCTGTTCAGCCATTCCAGTCTTATTCCCTTACAGCTCAACTTACACCACACAAGGATATCCTACTCCTGCACCTTTAAGACTTCCTTCTTGAGGAGTGCCCAGCCTTCATGGACCCCTCTGCCCTTCAGGACAGAACCCCAAGAAATCCTCCCTACCAATGTCCCAAATAGCTCAAAGTCTGCCTTCCAGAAGTCCAAGGTAGCAGTTTTACTGACCCCCCTCCTGACTTCACAAAGAATAGAGAATTCTACCCTTTCATCATCACTCTGCTGATGACAGTTCCCGACCACCACATCTCCCACCAGTCCCTCTCTGTTTGTGAACAGCAGGTCTAAGGGGGAATTCCTCTGGTAGGCTCAGTAGCCAGATGAATCAGGAAGCTGTCTTCCACACACTCCAACATGATAAACATCACAAATGACTCAGTGAACATCTTAATTGAAGTTGTATGTACTTATTTATAATTTTTTCCATTTATTAGGTAATTAATTTATTACTATATATTCACATTTTGTATAACTCTGCATACGAATATCTCCTGTACACTTAAGGAACAGGTAAAAGAGAATATGTCCAGCTGAGTAGCATATAATTGCCACAGGAAAGCCAGAAGACTGCACAGGCTCTGAAGTCCATAGAGAAATTACCTCATCCTTTTGTAAGCAGGTGTTAACTCTGAGAGGAATTGTCTTTCTCCTAAATTGTTTGTACTGCTTTAATCTGCCTTGACCAATACGATATAATCTTAATTTTCTAGTTCTTATATAGTACTTTTTTTCGTAAATTTGCAGCATGGAAAAGTGTCACACCTCAAAGGAATCCAGTGAACATTAAAGAAAAAAAAAAAAAAAAAGCCTCTTTTAGATGCTAAACTTCTGTGTTATTTGGACACATACAGATAAATGTGTATCCATGTGTACATCTGTCTACTTTTATGTAATATGCATGCATGCACACACACAAACTGTACATGTAAATATATAAGGGATACAACAAACTGTCAGCCAGAAATTCACTAATAAATATCCTTTTCATACATTTGGATTTGTAAACAGCATATGTATACTTCAGCCAGCTCCAATGCCAGTACATTCAGCCTAACAAGCAAAATCAGACCATGAATCATACTTCCTTCATTGCAGTTTATCACATACTACCTAGTGTTTGCCACAAAGTAAGAATCATTATTATAGCTGTTATACAGTACATCACTATGCTACAGTAACTTCATTGAAGCACACTGAACAACATTCAAGCACTTCAGCCTTTATGTTTTTGTTTGTTTGTCTGTTTTTTCTCTATTTCCCGAGACAGATTACTATGCCATTCTGTTACTTAGAGAAGGAAATCTTTACTCAGAGTTCATGGATCCTGAATCTTGCTTCTGGACTGCTGAAACTTTTACTCTTCTTGCACACAATGTATTGTTTGTTCAGGATGATGACAACAGAAATGACTACTTGTATGAGTAGTAGTAACAGTAGTAGTAATATGTGATACTTAGTACAGATGGGCAGTCCTAGTTTCATTGTCCTGAAAGGCTTACAATGTGAAATTACATAAGAAATGGTAGGCATACATAGACAGCAGACCACAAGGAATTTCACTCAGTAGGGAGATATATACACATATCTGCTATAATTGCCTCTCACAAATGATGCTGCTTATGCAAAAAGGATCATTTTCTCTTTGAAATTTAGTCTACCAATATTTTTCTACTTCTTACATATTGATACCCTCCCCATTCAAAACTACTACTGTTTTTCTGACTGGAGCCTTACAAAAATTGTCAAAGTTAAAAAGCAATAGCATCCCAAAGCATGGAATTGGATTTAAGAGAGTAGGAATACAAAAGAGATATATCTTAATATATTTCTTAAACCTTTTATTGGTTTTTGCAATCTTATTGTAGCTATTTTCTAATCAATTTTGCTATATTTGTTTCACTTTTAAACTGGAAACACATCACCATTTTAAAGATAATAAGGCCACACTTTGTGTGTGTGTGTCTTTGGGGTTGTTTGTTTGTTTTTCTGTTTTACTCCAGAAAAGTCTGGACCACTCTTACCAACATTCATTTCTAATGCCAAAACATTTTCACCTACTGTAGAAGAAACAAAATAGACAATCCAGTGTTTGACACAAAATCCTATTGTCATTAAATGATAGCAAGGTATGCTAATTTGTTCAACTGTAGTTTTTTAGAGTTGTCTCTTCTTGTCCTTTAATAGTTCTAGACAAGGAATTTCTCCCCAGCTGTAAGATAAAGATTTAGTACTCTGAACTTTACAAACCCCCCAAAATTTAATAGTCATTCTAGGCTGTTTTTAAAAGAGTCTTATATCAACACAATTTCTGCAGAATTGCAAACACCTTTTAATTGTACTTTAAACAATATGTATAACTTTGTGTCTCAGACAAAAAGTCCTATCAAGGGATTTACATTCAGACCCATCCCATTTATTAAAAATGACGATGGTAAACTCTTTCACTGGTTAGGAAAAGACATAAGCACCTCTCTGCTTCCCTTTCCTTGTTCCATGAATCCCTCTTCATTAGGAGTAGTTCAGCTAGTCAAGAAGTGAGGAAGGGTACATAACAGGAGACAGAATACATACATATGAGAGAGACAAAAACAAACAAACAAACAAACAAACAAACAAACAAACAAAAAACCTTTAGCCCATTCCCCCACATCCTATCATTGGGCACGTGGGAGAATAGACCAATCCTCACCTCGCTACAGCCTCCTTTAAGGTATCTATACACTGCGATAAGGTCACCCCCGAGCCTCCTCTTGTCCAGACTGAACAAGCCCAGCTCCCTCAGCCGCTCTTCGTAAGTCTTGTTCTCCAGACCCCTCACCAGCTTCGTCGCCCTTCTCTGGACTCTCTCGAGCACCTCCATGTACTTCTTGTAGCAAGGGGCCCCAAACTGAACACAGTACTCCAGGTACAGCTTCACCAGAACCAAGTGCAAGGGAACAACCACTTCCCTAGCCTTGCTGGCCACACCATTTCTTATACAAGTCAGGATGCCATTGGCCTTCCTGGCCACCTGAGCACACTGCTGCCTCATATTCAGCCAACTATCCACCAATGCTCCCAGGTCCTTCTCTGCCAGACTGCTTTCTAACCACTCATCTCCCAGCCTGTAGAGCTGCTTGGGGTTGTTGTGCCCCAGGTGCAGGACCCGGCACTTGGCCTTGTTGAACTTCATGCAGTTGACCTCAGCCCATCGGTCCAGCCTATCCAGATCCTTCTGCAGAGCCTCGAGCAGATCGACACACGCACCTAACTTTGTGTCATCTGCGAACTTACTGAGGGTGCATTCGATCCCCTCATCCAGATCATCAATAAAGATATTAAAGATAACTGGCCCTGGAGAACACCACTAGTGACCAGCCTCCAACTGGATTTAACTCCATTCACCACAACTCTGGGCCTGGCTATCCAGCCAGTTTCTAACCCAATGACGCGTACGCCAGTCCAAGCCAAGAGCAGACAGTTTCTTGAGGAGAATGCTGTGGGAAACGGTGTCAAAAGCCTTACTGAAGTCAAGGTAGACCACATTTGCAGCCTTTCCCTCATCCACCAAGCGCATCACTTTGTCATGGAAGGAGATCAGGTTTGTTAAGCAGGACCTGCCTTTCATAAACCCATGCTGACTGGGCCTGATTGCCTGGTTGCCCTGCAAGTGCCACGTGATGACACTCAGGATAATCTGCTTCATGACCTTTCCTGGAACTGAGGTCAAACTGATAGGCCTATAGTTTCCTGGGTCTACCCTACAGCCCTTCTGGTAGATGGGTGTCACGTTTGCTAGCTGCCAGTCAGCTGTGACCTCCCCTGATAGACAGGACTGCCGATAAATGATGGAAAGCAGCTTGGCCAGTTCTTCCACCAGTTCCCTCAGCACACTCGGGTAGATCCCATCTGGCACCATTGACTTGTGCATATCTAAGTGCTGTAGTAGGTTGCCAACCATTTCCTCATGGATTGTGAGGGCCACATCCTGCTCCCCACCCCCTTCCACCAGCTCAGGGTATTGGGTATCTAGAGAACAACTGCTCTTGCCGCTAAAGACTGAGGCAAAGGAGGCATTAAGCACCTCAGCCTTTTCCTCATCTCTCATCACTAAGTTTCCCTCCACATCCAGTTGAGGATGGAGATTCTCCTTTTCGTGTTAATGTATTTATAAAAACATTTTCTGTTATTTTCTGTTAACAGCAGTAGCCAGACTGAGCTCCAGATGAGCTTTGGCCTTTCTAATTTTATCCCTACACATCCTTACAACATCCTTATAGGCCTCCCGAGTGGCCTGCCCTCTTTTCCAAAGATCATAAACCCTCTTTTTTTTTTCCTAAGGTCTAGCCACAACTCTCTGTTCAGCCAGGCTGGTCTTCTTCCATGCTGGCTTGTCTTTGGGCATGTGGGGACAGGCTGCTCCTGAGCCATTCAGATTTCCTTCTTGAGGAGTACCCAGCCTTCCTGGACTCCTCTGCCCTTCAGAACCACCTTCCAAGGGAGACTCTATCAACCAGTGTCCTGAATAGTTCAAAGTCAGCCCTACGGAAGTCCAAGACTGGTTTTACTGACCCCCCTCCTGACTTTGCCAAGATTGCATACAAGCCTTTCTTACAGATCATTGTTGACTACAGATAAGTCTGCACTGCTCATTTGTATTTAATTCATGTGAGATAAGACGGATCTGAATGTAAACCTTTGTCTGATGCTTTCTTAAATGCACAACACTTGGCTGATTGTTTAGTGGGGAAAACAACAAACAAACAAATGAGCAAACAAAATTATCTTCTACCATTAACATTTTTCTGGTATAATGCAAGGGACTGTAATGCTTTCTCTTTAAGAAAAGGTGAGCTCACTTTCCTGTGGTAGTATTAAGAATAGGTTTCTGTCTGCACCTTGATAAAAGCATTAAACAAAGAAGACCCCACCCCTAAGTGTCTTTTAAGGGTTGCTGGAACAGGGGACTGGTATTCTAGGATTATCACTAATAAATCAAGATGTCAGGTCATCTTAATAACTAATTCTGCCCACCTTCAGCACAACCCAACCTCTGCTTTGTCTGTCACAGCATAAAGAGAAGCAACATCAGAATTTTTTACAGTATCCACTGTAGAACCATCTCACCTTCCTGTATGCTACACTCAACCGAGACTTCTCTCATGAATGTCCTTTAAATGCTTCTTAACCTGGCCTGAAATCTCTTCCTTTCTCAGACACAGATAATATCAACATCCAAAGAGAAAAAATCATGAGTAATGTTTTGTCAAATTTGTTATTACTCTTGTAAGAAAATATAAGTGTGTTTATACTTTGTAACTCATGCTGTTTAAGTAAAGAAAAACAGCAATGTTAATTTTAGATTGAAAAATGGTTAGGTGTAGATCTTAAACTAAAATATGAGACAAGGGGCAGATGTTTTCCTGATGTTCAAGGAAAAATCATGCAAAAATTATGCCTGTTTTTGTGAATTATTTTTATATAACTATTTATTTATAATTATTATTACTACTGAGGATTTTTGACTCCTTAGAATGAATTAGAACATTTTTCTCAAACACTTTGTTTTTGCAAATGATGTTGAATACGTAGTCAATATATATTTCTGACAAAAATCAATTTAATCAATTTAACTGTTTTTCAGTGAAAACTGTATTTCTCACTTTTAAATCACCAAAACAAACAAGTAATTAGCTGGCAACTACCCTTCTAGAAATCAAATCCCAGAAATAAAATTTGTCCTAAAAACACTAGAATACCTTAAAGTGGTATTCTTAAAAATGGAATTGTAAGTAGTAGTGAGTACCTGGCATACGCATTTGGCATAGAGCTTAACATGCCTTACACGATATAGAATACATAATTCCACCATTACACTCTGTAGCTGGAAAAGATCTACAAATCATTTTTAAACATCTTCTCCTTGAAGTTAGTGAGACTTGAATAAAATCCAAATTTCATTCCAGTTTCTTTGATGTACCAGTTTGATCACAGCTGAGTTCAAAGTTCTAATTCAAACTAGCACAGAGGCATGTTAGCTCAAGAGAGGTACAAACGCTAAAAACTGGTTAAAAAGGTTATTATCTTGTGGTTAATCTATGAAGGACTAAAATAGGTTGTTTGAATATGAGTTATATGACAACAGACTATTTGTTCTTTTAAGTGGTTAGCTAACAAAAGAAGTTTAAAAATCAAGACTACTCTTAGTTTCTACAGGGATTTCTGTGCAGCCTTCAGGACTGATACTATGTTAAAGTACTAGTACAATTTTTCAAGCACATTACTCTGAACATAATGCTTTGAAAAATTTAAAATGGGGAACAGATAGCAAAATGTCATTTCTTTCATAGCTACAAAATGCAAACTCCAAGTGTTTTAACCTAATGAATAAATGAGTTTGTCCTTTATGTATAAAATATAGTTTGTGTTTGTTGCACAAGATTTTTAATAATAGATGAATTTTAGGTTTGCTTCAACATATTCAATAAAGTGTGATTAATTTGGTTTTTCAAAAATGCAAACTAGACATTACTATATTACTCTACAAAATGCACAGCTTGCAACATTATTGTCTCTGTGGGATCTTAAATTGAATTGTAAAATGTGTCTTATTTCCAGTTTGATTTATGTAAGAAATTTCAGTGGATAATGCCCTTTTTGAAGTTTCAGTGCTTTCTGCAAAGAAAAAATACATAACTAAAAATCATGACACAGTTTATTATAAATCACAGCAAAGTTTTATCATTACATAATGTTCCTCTTAAAAATCATGTAGTGATGCCACACACACAGTTCAGTGAATTAACTTTTTTTGGTGAAGTTTCATATTATGACAGATTATATAACACATTTCTGACATGTTCTGTGATTTTATTGCAATATTCTAAGTAATTACCAAATCTCTTCTTCTCTAAAACAGCTTTCCTGTGCCCTGAGAATTAATCTATGATACCATTTAACTTGGCTTTTTGAAGTAAATATCACTAGATAAAAAGCCAGCTGGTTCTGAATAATGGGATACTTGAATGAATGTATTAGTGTTTGAAAATGAGAGTACAAATCTTTTAAAAAGATTAATTTCCATAAGAAAGATAGCTCACAGATCTACAAAAGAATAAATTCAAAACATAATAAACTGGCAGAAAGAGAAGTAGATTAAAGTAAAGGCAGCAGCACCTTGTTATTGCAGCTGTTGTATAGCAGTGATTCTGTATCAATTACAACATTTGGTACGTATGGGCAGACTCTTCAAAGGTTTCAGTATAAAGCTTGAGTCTGGAATACAGAGTACATAATAACTTGAGTGATTAATATTTTTTTTTCTTAACAGGACATAACTTTTGTTTGCAACAATTGAGTCTTTCGGAAGAGTTACAAAGACGCCTCTGACTTTAATGTGAAAACCTAACATCAGTTTTGTTTATTATTAAAGATTTGGATATGAACTTATCTTTATCATGAAAATAGCTTGGCTTTATCACAGCACACAAATGCTGACATCAGCATGTAAACTGACTTTTATTGTCCTATGGACTTTATTTTCAATATCCTGTTTCAAAATATGTTTCCTTGAATGGGTCTAGAATTCTGTTCACACAATTACTTTGGCCAAACATTAATGAAAACAAAGTTTGCTGATGCCAGTAAGTACTGTGGATTTGTGTAAAATAGAATGGGGAAATAAATTATGTTGGGCCAAACTTTAAAATGTGAGGGTTTTGTTTGTTTGTTTGTTTGTTGTTGTTTTTTGTTTGTTTGTTTGGGGGGGAAGCTGGTGGTGGTGGTGGTGGCTGGTTGGTTGGTTAGTTGTATTGTGGGTTTTTTTGTTTGTTTTGCTGATGGTGTTAATCGAGGTTCTATCAGCTTCTCTCAAAGTCTGTCACTGATAGACATGAAAGTCAGATTCATCCAAGTAACCTGTTCTGAGCAATCTAGTAAGTTTGGCATGAAACACAATATCCCTGAAGGATGTTATAAGGCTTTATAACTGTTAGTAAAGTACAGGGAATTACAACTATTATTTTTTTCAGTTGAGTTCAGTTGAGTTTGGTTTATATCTTGTCTTATATATTTATAGATTTATTACATATATGTAATGAATACACTTTACAATACATGTATACTATTACTATACTAAAGTAAAGTATACTTTCCACTTTATTAAATCAAAGCATTTCTAATCCCAGTTCCTTCACCTCCTGAAATGTTAACATTTCATATGGAATGGATATTAAAGGATTCCTAACATACCATGTCCTAATAGTGACTGAAAACAGACAGTGGTGCAGACAAGTGAACACTTACATGAATGGTATTCAACATAATAATTACATAATGGTGTCTTAGTGAAAGCAGAAGTTGAGGATAAAGCTCCATGGTCAAATGTAACCAAGTTATTAAATAGTCCCTGATAGTTGAACCAAAGTAAGTGTATGACAGAACTTGTCACCCCAAACCTTATCTATGCATATATATGCACTATATCAGCAGCAGAATGCAGTACGGAAAATTATTAAGCCATAATAACTCAGTGATATTCTTTCATAAGCCTGTCGTTCTTGTCAGGTATCCTTAGATAAATATTATACTGAACATGCAAGTACATATGACATGTGTGCACTAAAAATGTTCAGCTATATTAGGCATTCTGTACTCTGCAGGATTATGTATCTGCTCAGTTATATTTCAATGCACAGAAAAGCTTGCTCCTGTGCCTGCTGGAGATAATGACAAACTTCAGTGAGAGAAGCATCAAGTCAAAAGATTAGAATTAGATCTCTGTAACAGCTGTGATGACTCATCTTGAAGATCATACTTTCCTCCATTATTTTAATTTGCTAAGTCAAATAAACTGCCAGACTCCCTTGTACGCTTTGAGAACATCACAGACCTCTACACAGAAATGAGCGTTCAGTGATTAGGAATAATTTGAACCACGTAAATGAAACTAAAAACAAATCAGGGGAGTATTTCAAGATTAAGGCAAATGTCTATTGCAATGTAACTGAAAAGAGTTTAGATATTACACATTATTCCTCTTAGAATTCAGTGATATTTACTATAAAAAGATGCTTCTTTGTAGTTGTTGTTAAAACTATCTACAAAATGTTTACAGCAGTTTTCTGAAAGTAACTTCACATTCTTTTTTAATCATACTACTTCTAGAAAGCTGCTTTTAGTTAAAATAGAAAAATTGTAGTTACAAGGTTTCTGCAAACATAACTGCCATTCCATTAAGGAAATGGCACAGCAAACAGTAAATAGTGGCCCCAAGGGAAATGTAAGTATTGATTTTATTACTATGTTGGTTGGATTGTATTTGCAATTGTCAACTCTAATTTTAGGCTGTGCATTAAGTATCCCTATAATAGCTTAAGGAAAAAAAGCAAATATTAATTAGAATGTATTGATAATGTTTTAAAAGTCTTAGATTTAGTCCTTACCAAGCATATATTTTGAAAAAACACAAACATATTTATTGCTTGTAAATGTAGCTAATAAATAAATAGACAGAAACTATAATAACATGGATTACATGATACTTTTTTGTGCATCATGTCATCTGCTGGATGCAATTACTTAAAATTAAAACTGAAATTAAGTGTGAATATATTTATTATTGCATGTGGCTTTTTTATAGCAAATAAGGTGAAGTAACTATTCAAATACAACATGATCAGTCCACAGATTGTTATATTCATCCTACCAATTACTTTCTGATAGTCCGACTCTTACCATTTTGTCTCTCAGTATTGCAGTCTACTACCAACAGAAACTACAAGAAGGGTTATATTTGCAGATACTGCTACAGGTAATTTGTGACCTTTTTTCTGCTCTTTAGTTAATTCAAAACAGTACATTCATAAAACCAAACTTCTTATACACTATCATTTATTTCTGATAATATCCATATACACTTCAGTAACAGAAAAGATTCATGACTCACTCAAGTATTGAACTGCAGAAAGTAGATACTAGCAGGCATACAATTATCTGTTAGAATATAAAGATGTATTGGCTTCTTCCTCAAAGTTTTGCAATCTTGATATATGAAATTAAAAGACAGTAAGTGTGTGGTGATGGTAATTTCAAATAATGTAAGACTGATGTGACAATTCACAGGAAAAAGATTTCCTAACACTATGTACTTCTCATTCTATTGCACTGTGTCACATGCACAAGTATACAAAAAGCACTGACTGATATAGCTGACACTTCAGAAAAAAAAAAATCTATTCCTGAAAAATTTATTGTTTAATGTGTTAAGTTTCTAAAGCTAGCTAAAAATAATTGTTTATACCATCTACAGTGTTGCCAACTCTTGCAATTTTATCACCAGCCCTGATGTCATTCATACTTTACAATTTCTTCTTCAGAAGACATAAAAATATGTGATAATTTCAGCATTTTAGTTTAAAGAAAGACCCTCCTGTTCCCTCCAACTGTGTGCTGTAGCATGCAAAATTGTGGGGAAGGCCCTGTGATGGAGCGAGTGGCTGGGGCTGTGGGGTCTCCTCCCTAGGAGCCTCATTTCTCCTCCCTAGGGGCCACACTTCCAGCTATGCTGGAGATCTGTTAAACCTGGAGCAAGGTAAATACCCTGGGCTTAACATTGTCATAACTGAACTTGTTGTGAAGCTGTATCCTAAATCTGGACAAAGCAACAACTCAAAAGAACTACAGTATCAAAACATTAATTTTCAGACAAATGGTCTGCAATTCTGTTCCTGCACCAGGCTCCTTCCTCTTCTTTATACATACATGTTGACCACTGTGATATTTAAGAGGTTTGAAAGTCTTTTCCTATTTCCTGACAAATGATGGAAAAATGGAAATGGAAGCCCTGCCGAATTTTTCCTGCCTATGTCTTTACCACCCATACAACTAAGAGCTTGCAGAGGGACAGCCTTCATGAGAAGCGGACAGGGCAGATGAAATACTCTGTGAGCTCTTCTGACTCCTTATACCCAGAAAGAGACAAACTTGATAGATACTACCAGCACTTAGTTTTCCACAAACACACAGCCTCCTACAGAGCTGTTCCGAGAAGTGGGCAAGCAGAGGTTCTCCCTAAATTCCCTAATATGCTCTCTGCATATTATAGAACCTTACTTCCTCTGTAAAAGCCTTCAGGTGAATAAATTAAGGTGTGTTATGTTTGGCATGTGTCAATACACACAGCTGTATAAAAGTTCAAGGACCACTTGTGTTATGCATGTATTTGTACCTTCTTTCCTCCCAGGAGACATCAAGATCTTAATCAAACGTCTAAGTAACACTTAGGTGGTGCAGAGGGGATTGCTTGTGGGTCACTTGATGAAAATAAATTTCACTACTCCTACTGGTTGCTAAAATGTATGGCCATTAATTTTACTCAGCTGTTATTTACTTTATCCAGTTGTATCTTTGCTACTAAAAATTTAAAACAAACTTAGAAATACACAAATAAAATATTAAATCAAAATTATAGCTTTTAACTTGTAAATGTACATTTCTCTGACACAGTATAGAAGGGCTTCCACAAGATGAGTACAGAAGGTCTGGGAGAAAAATAAAATTCAGACTACTCAACTGTAAATCAGAGTGCTGTAAGTTCTGGTCAAACTACTTTTATTTATTTATTTATTTTTAATATTTTGCACTTCAAGCAAATTCAATTTATCTAATGCAATATTTCCTGAACAGACATGTATTAATCAACTACAACACTGTGTAGGCAGGCATGGGATTATGACTGAAATGTTTTTGTCAACATTATTTCAATAGAGCTCTGTCAAATAAAACAGTTGTGCAAATGACAAAATCACATGATTATTTGAAAACATTAGTAAAGAAATTATTTCTGTTACTATTGACTAACAAGACCACCATATTGCATCATTTAATAGGCCTGAGAGAGCAGGCAAAAAAAAGAAAAAATATCTCTTTTTCTACAAACCTCTTTGTGTCTTAAGCAAGCAGAGACACATAACTTTATGTTTCCTCTAAAGTGTTTAAGCAATAATAACTGTATATTGTTTCTCAAAGGAAATTTAGTGTGCCTACTTTTCAATTATGCCAAATGTCATTAAAAGTATTTCTTCCTATTTAAAAGTTGAATTGTAGGGGGAGAATCTACAATCTCTTTTGTTATTTCAAAATTGGACATTTTATGAGATAAAATTATTTTTGATTTACTATAACAAGAAGAAAGGCAAGTGAACTCCAGTGTTGCTTGATATTAAGATCAATAAGAAACAAACATGCATTATATGTTATTGAAGTGGCACAATGTCATTGACAAAGTTAAGCAAGGCAAATGCTTTATTTTAAAACACTCAGGCATAAAAGTATTTTACTCTCAGCAAAATCTCTGTTGTGGTGATGGGGAATGCATTGCCACTACAAGCTTGTAGACCCTTGTAGACCCTGCTGAAATATCAGAGCTGATCTGTTGCTCATAGTCACGTAGGAAAATCTATATTGTGCCTCCTCTAGCACACATTTTTTCACAAACAAGATAGTGTTGATGAGACTGCCAGTTTTCTCCTAGGAAAACATGGATATATTCTTGGAAGAAGCTGAAATTAAAGAAAGTTAAATTTAAGTGAGAAGTTAAAGCATGTCAAAATACACACCACTCAACTTGCAGAAATTTGGAGTGCCTTAGGTAAATACTTCTCATTGGTGACCATTTTCTATGTCGAGTCTTAGAAAAGAGTAAAACAACATCAAAAAGTTGGGGAGAAGGGAGGGGCGGAGATTTTACTGCCTGATTAACACAAGGAGGAGGTTTAAAAAAAATACAAACCAAAATCTCTGTTGTATGGAGGAAAAAATTCTCTATGTTATCATATGAAACTGTAATAATTTCACCATATAAATAGAATACTCTTAACAGAAATGTACATGAATACATAAGAGTCAGAAGTGTTTGATATACTAACCTGAAAGAAACACTCAATTTCTGTTTTGTGAATAGATTTAGCATATCACAGATGGCAGCCCAGGAGGGGAAATGAGTTCTACAGACTCACCACCCACCGGTAGGGGAACGGAGGGAGCAGACGCTGAGGCCAGTGTTGACCCTACTCCCCTATAATACCAGACAGAATAGCTTGAAGTCACAATTTCCTTCTTAGACTGCTCCCAGGGCAGCATGCAATTATGTACTGCAACTGGCTTAGGGCAGGCTAGGTCCACAATTAGTCCCTTGACCTTGCTAAGGCTAACAGTGTGAGTAAGGTGAGCATGAAATATCTCTTTCTGAAATTCTCAGTTGTTTAATGCAATTGCTGTAAGAGAAATTTCCGTACATCTTTAAAAAATAATAATAAATTGTTCATGAAAAAAGACTTGCCTATAAAAGGACTTGCCTATAAACTAAACAAAAAAGGTTAAAATGATAGTTTTAACTCAAAGTTTCTATAGCTTTCTTGATAAAATGAATATGAATATAAATTATCTCTTTATTTCTACTTTCAGCTAAGAAGCGTAGGATTGTCTTCTACTTTCTGTAATAGATTTATTAGTTATAACTCTTTTAAAACAATACTTAGGGAAGTTCCATTCAAATCACAGACAATTATGTATGATGAAGCTCATGGCAGAAACTGTAGATTGAATAAATGCTGACATTGGTACATTAAAGCACATGCCACTCATACAGTGTCAAGTACAGCTACCCCTTAGGTTTGAAGATACAAACACTCCTTTCAGCAGTTTGGCATATCTCAAGTAATTAGAAGCCATCTGCTGAAATCTCCTATGTTCAGTCTCAAACTGCCATCTTGAAATGGTTTGGGCTCTATGTCATGCATGAGGGCATACCTTTCCCTCCACACTCAAGTTGAAAGAGGCCTCTGACAGTGAGTAAGAATATCATACAGGGAAAAAATCACTGCCAGGAATTTGACCTAGGCTGTCCAGTTAATTGTCAGTGAAATAAAACAATGCAAATTCATTGAACAAATAAATATAAATCCAAAACTCTACATTAAAGATAAAACATAGGTCAGTTTGGGACTCGATCATTAATTAAATACTCCTAATAGCCAATTAATATAGAATATCAGGAACAAGTTAGGCAGGAAGAGATGATTCATTTAACTACTGAGTGAGCAGAATGTGTTTCTGCTCATCTTGTAGCTGAGGTACCACACATGCTGCATACAATTAATGGGTACAGAAATTTAAGTACAAAATCTAGAAGCCCAAGTTGGTATCCATGAATGCAGTGGAAGACTTACCAGAGCAACAATAAAAGAACACTTCAAACTGGACCTACGCTATTCAAAACTTCTGGTAGGAGAACACAAAGAATTGGTTCTGGAAACTGTTCTATAATGCCTGTTTCATGAATAACAGAAAAAAAAAAAAAAGAAAAAAAAATTGTTCTTCATTATTTAAAATGTCACTTCAGCAAGACAGGCATGAGCATAAGGAATAAAACAGATCACAGAAGTATGCAATAAATGATTAAAAACAACAACAGAAAATCCCGTTTTGACCATGTGATCAGTTCAGTGGTGTTTTGTTTTCTGTTTGCTTTTTCTATAAGAGATATACAATATGATACAATGAGGTAGTTATTTTGATAGAATGGGAGCATGCAACAAATTATAAATGGAGAAAATCACCAATAATAAAATTAAAGAACATTTCAGAGTGCACAATATTAATGGAGATCAAAAAGGCAAATAACCTATTTGTAATACATGAGTAGTGAGAAGTAACCTCGAGAGCTTCCATGTAAATCAGTTAGTAATATGGCACACTGGGTCAAGGTTTAGTGAAGCAACTTCTCAAAACCATAAAAACCACTTGCTGGAACAGCTGGTTCTACAGCAAGTATGATGAGAATATGCTCTTTTGTACTCAAGTAATTCAAGGTGTTCCTCTGCACAGTAGCTACAGTTATCGTGGTATAGTTAGCTTATCGAGAGCAATCACAACAAAGTTATTTAGGAAAAACAAACAAACAAACAAACAAAAAAAAAAACCTTATATAAGTGTGTATTAGTGTGGACCTAAAAAAAAGGACATCATAAAGTCTCTGAATCATCTTTATTTCAAAGGGCAAGTAAATTATGTAAATCTCATAAAGACTAGATCCTTTTTAATACCACCTCTGCTACATATAGCAGAACACTGAAAAGTGGAGTCAAAGCACTCTACACTAGGTTAAATACTAATGTATGTCATGGTGAACAGGGATGCTACAACTGATCTCTTGATGAGCTTTGATTAAGAACTGCAGGATGCATTTTGCAAATAGGGGAGGAGAGGAGAGGAGAGGAGAGGAGAGGAGAGGAGAGGAGAGGAGAGGAGAGGAGAGGAGAGGAGAGGAGAGGAGAGGAGAGGAGAGGAGAGGAGAGGAGAGGAGAGGAGAGGAGAGGAGAGGAGAGGAGAGGAGAGGAGAGGAGAGGAGAGGAGAGGAGAGGAGAGGAGAGGAGAGGAGAGGAGAGGAGAGGAGAGGAGAGGAGAGGAGAGGAGAGGAGAGGAGAGGAGAGGAGAGGAGAGGAGAGGAGAGGAGAGGAGAGGAGAGGAGAGGAGAGGAGAGGAGAAATATTCAAGATCAGCCCAGTTATTTTTATTTGAGGATGAAGCAAATTCATCACTTAGGAAAATGTGATAGTGATACAAATACTCTTATGGCAATCCACATAGCAATTTTTTAAAGATGATTTTCAATATAAATTGCTCAGAAATATAGCTTACTTTAAAAATTATTTGGTAGATTTTGTAAACAGATGTTTGGTGAAGTTCAATTCCTACAAGAGAACTTATGATTGCAAAAAATTTTGCCAAATTATCCTTAGTCCTTAGTCCATGTAGCTTTGTTCCAAAATCATTGACTAGAAAACCTATAGGTACTACTTTCCACCTGTTCAAGGTAAATTTCTTAACTATACAGATCTCTACAGAGATCTCTATAGAGAAGCCAGAGGTGTTAAACTCCTTTCATAACTGCCCTATCCACCAGAGTCAACATCAGGAGCCACTGAGTTGAGTTCACCAGCTAAGGCCAGGATTCCCAGGAGACATGCCTTCAAAAGGCAAATGGGATCCATCATTGTACAGAATTACTCAAAGTCCCAAAAAAGAGCACACACACTCAGTACCTCAACAGTTTGATCAGTAACTTCAACTATTGTAAAGGAAAAGCTAAAGACCTACTAAAATTGCTTTAATTGTGAAGTTCTGTAATTAAAAGTGAAATCAAATAAAGAAACAAGGAGCAGATGTTGGTTTTATTTCTGTATGTTGACATTATTAAGTAAACATTTCCCCCTCCCCCTCCCCTAAGACATGCTTTACTTTCATTCATTTGCTTTGCTTCCTATTATTTTCTTTTCCAGCTAAGTAACTGTAACCTTCAACAGTACAATGAAGTCATTTATGTCTAAATTCTTGTTACATTTGGGATTTTTTCTTTATGTGTTTTGTAATTGTTGTAGTTGATTTATAACTTCTTTGTCTCAGATGTAAAATGGAAATAGAATATAACTTTTTTTTATTCTGATTAACACCTGTAAGAACACAAGAGATATACAAAAATAATCCATCTAATTTTTCCATAAAAGAACTCAATCTCTAATTACTTTGTTTTAGAAAGCTACTGAAGATCCCCCCTGATAGGAATTAAACCTGCACCCAGTTGGTTCTTTATTATCTCTTCAACAAAATGATTTATTGTATGTAGTCTGAAAGCAAAAGCAGAGGAAAAACACATTTTTTTCTGTACCAGTAGCCCTATCACTTGCTCTATACTATTCTTTGAAGTTGACAATGAACAATATTGTAATGATACCAGAAATAGTTAACTCTTTAACATAACTGCTTACACAAAAGCAGTGACAACTGAGATCATTGTACCTCATGGTGATTTAACCTTAGATGTTAAATCTTATGTTTCTTACCTCAGCATGACCTGCTAT
Organism: Anas acuta; assembly: GCF_963932015.1. Taxonomy (NCBI): domain Eukaryota; kingdom Metazoa; phylum Chordata; class Aves; order Anseriformes; family Anatidae; genus Anas; species Anas acuta. The sequence goes on from NC_088979.1 coordinate 41,532,066, forward strand.
AATGTTCAAATTTATATTTATCTCCTCTGCAGCCTGTACATAACTGAATATTTTATTTTTATTTTTTAAGGTTTCAAGTGAAGAAAGTTTAATTAATTAGGAATACATTAAAAAAAATTGTCAGAAAGAGAAAGTTGCAAACCCTTTATGTGTGTGTCTGAGCCATAAATAATAAACCAATTCTGAGATGAGTTATTTTATACATCAATGAGAATTTAATGCTTTGTTTTTATACATTGATTAAAATGGCAAGGCTACTAATGCTTATGGAACAAGGGTTTTAAATAGGCAAAGGAAATTTCTATCAAGCTGTGTAACTAAACCCAAATCTACAATATGCATATATATGCATAGCACATTATAAAAATAAAAAAATAAAAATGTCTTTGTTGGAAAAGAGATGTCATAAGAGCACAGGTTCTGAGGTTCTGTGAGCACAGGAAATTGCTTATTTCCAAACTCATAGCACATTTGTAGCACCACAACCTCCTTCAATATGGAGCAGGAAACTAAGTTCCCGCCAGCAGTGGAAGCCAGTAGAATATGTTGAATAGGAAACCCAAGCATAACACTTCCCTGCATTCTTCAGCAACAATGAGATGAGTAGAACACAATTACAACACACCCACAATGTCCCAGAAGAACATTTGTGTGAAATCTGCTGTGCTATATTTTGTGGTGAACTGTTTAACAACTGGAATTTCTTTTGATATAGATGATTTTTAAGTTTAAGTTCAAGATACAGTGTGATAAGAGAGACAAAGAGAGGAAATACATGGTGAGGTTTACAGAGGTGTTTGGTGGTACAAATTTGGGATGATCTACATGGACAAAGTATGATCAGTCATGCATATTGCTAAAAAAAAATCCTTTATGCCAATTAATAACCATCATGCTTTATTTTCCTTCTCATTATAAACTGGATCTATTTAGACAGGCATGAAAACAATGGCTAAAATTGCTTTTAAATAGATGAGACTTTATCTAAATATCAATTATTATTTGTACTAATCACATTATTAATTCTGGACATCAAAAACAGGAAAATTTTTAAAGAAACATTTATACATGTACACGTTAAGCTAAGGAAGAAATGGTGAAATGTTAGCCCTCTTTTGGAAAAAAAAAAAAAAAAAAAACTTCTTACCATCTCATTGGTGATATTATTGTTCCCAGAGTCAGGGAAACAATGTTGCACAGGCTACTGCAAGCACTGGAAATCTGCATATAGGAATCTACTGTCATTTCAGGTGGCCTGTCATATCTGATGCATCCCCATAGGGCTTGCAAATATGACACAACACCTAGCTGCATATGATCTCTGCCACTCTGGAGTGGAAGCTAAGAGCCAAGCAGGATGCCCTAGGGCATCCCAAATGGTACAAGGCACCTGCACTTAGGCAACTGAATCAAGTTGCTGATGTCTTTCTTGCTCGAAGCACATTCATAATGATGAATTGTCAGACAGTAGAAACCTGCTTACCAATCTGCATAATGTTCACCCAAAAAGCCTGAGTGGAACAGTTACCTCTTGTAATCTTTAGAAGATCTTCATAGCACTGCCCAGAAAAGTGTGATTTATGCCCTGCAATCTTAAACTAATAAAATACTATAGCTTAGTCTATGAGTGCGTGCTCATTCAAACTTAACATAATTGCAACCTAGAATACAGTTTCTATATTTAATATACCTTTATTCTTAGTAAGACTAAAAAAGTAAGTTAAAAAAAGAAAATTGTATTATTCAGGATATAAGAAGATGAAGTACACTTAAGTATAATTTTAACAATGTTAAGTCCTATAATGAGTTGACCTTCTCTTCTCCTTAACCCTTTTTTTTCATCAAAGCCACCTACATCCACTTTGCCGTCTGTTTCTCTAATCTGCAATTATTTATGTTTTCTTCATGCTGCTCTATCTGCCATGGGAGCAAAATTGTATTTGGTGAAATATAGAGCTAATTATACCATGAACCCAACAACAAAAAGACAGAGCAGATGTTACTTCAGACGTGCTAACAGTCCCTATGCTTAATGCACACATAGTAAATGACTAAACACGGTATTTGAAAAAGAAAATGTGATGGGCTTAAACATGTGGAAAGAAATTAGCAAAAACCTCAAACACAATGACATACTTAATAGGCTCTAAAACATTTATTTAGTGGTGGCATTCAGTATTAATTTTACTGTAATTCAATACATATGTGAAGCTATATATTGGGTTAAATATAGCATATTAGGTAATTATGATAAATTTCTTCTGATCTCAGTACCCAGTTTTGTCAGCATTCCTTCTGCTTGTGCATCATCACCTTCAATTCTAGCACTAAATTTATCCATCTCTTTATCCATCTGAACAATTTCCAAAACACAACAACTAGATCTAAGAATAATTGTGTATATATATATATATATATATATACATATATATACATATATATATATATAAATCTAGCATTCTGCATTCTCTTTCTGAAATCAAAATCAATAGGAGTAACCAAGAGCTGGAGAGCAGAACAGAAACAGTATGGATGATTGCACACCAGTCCTCAAGCCCACACATTGGTCCTGCTAAATTTAACAGTATATGTGTAGATTAAAAATTCAACTGTAGGAAGAGATGATGTAAACACAGATTTTTAGTACTCATAAGTGCCGATCAACCTACTACGATCCTATCTAGAATAACTTGGAGACAGTTTGGTATTTATCATGAAGGCTTTGGCATGATTAGAGTGGGATCTCTCAACAGCCTACAGAGTAGTCCCTATGGGTAGGGGACCATTGAGATCACAATTTCCTTCTCCCTTACTACCAAACATCCACAAGACTATTACATCTCTTTTCCAATCATATATTTCAAAACTGAAACTGAAACTATAGATGAACAGGAACTGAACAGAAAATTGCAAAGCTTCCCATTCCTCTATCATCACCTTTATCACTTCATTGAGTAGAATTGTCATACAAGTTGGAGGCGATTTAGGATACCTAGCTAATTTGTTTTTGTTTGTTTGTTTGTTTGTTTTCATGCCCTGTAATTCCAATTACTGTACACACAAATGCAATATAAATTTGCCATGTGCTCTCTTACTTCACTCAAGAGGAGTCTAGTGACTCCTCTGAGTAGCCAACAAAAACACTGTATAACAAAAGCAAAATAAACTTAATTCAGTGAATACATGGTACTTCATAGTACAGACACAAATGTAGCCCATCACCAGTCAAGCTTCAATAGAAAAATTGAGACCACTGTAACAGATTGCAGCAAAAATAAATTTGACTGATTAGCTGTTGGAGTACTAATAACATTATTGTGATAAATCACTTTTCATTGATGTGAAGGGCACTTTTCACCTCATAGAAATGGAGATTATTACCACACTAGTTGAACAAATAGAAAGGAAAAAAAAAAAAAAGTTCAAAAAGATGTGATGTTAAATTCAACTTTGAAGGGATAGATGCATGAATAAAATGTAACCCCCTAATTTTAAATCTTGAGAAAAATATCTTGAGAAAAATATCTCTAGTAAGATATCTCTGATAATATAGAATTTCAAAGAACTGGTTAAAAATCATGCATAAGAACAAACTAATCACAGTGCTCTAGAAAGGAACATGTCTTTAACAGCAATCATCACAGTATGAAATCAACTCTGAGCTTATTGCATGTGACTGAATAATCTAAAATTGTAAAATTAAAAATAATTATTGATAAAAGATAAGACATAAAACCTCCCTAGCTGCTTGAATCTAAGAATATCAGGGCATGGAATGAATGTTGAATTTATGTTGTGGAAAATTGGTCCCAAGCTGGTTTTACACTTCATCAGAAAGCACTTTTGTCTTGTATGCAAACAGTTAATGAAGCGTACCAAAACTGCAACTTTTTTTGCTAGCTTTAGTGTGGTAAGACTCACAGTATATTCCATAGTTTGCAGAGTATTTAAATAATATCATAATTTTTCATTTATTCTTTGGTTATAATGTAGTATCCTATAATTTTAAATAAGATTTCTTCTTACATTTTCAAGTTTTATTATATATACCTACAAGTTGCAGATAATAGTATATACTTTTATGTTTAAAACATTTATTTTGTTTACTTTTCAGAATATTTTCAAGAAAATATGAAACCAATGAATACCTGCTGCCCTAATAAATTGTAACAATATTGCATGGTGTAGTGGGTTTACGTGGCAAGGTTTTGGTAGCAGGGGGCCATAGGGGTGGCTTCTGTGAGAAGGATCTAGAAGCTGCCCCTTGTTTGGTAAATGCCCCACTGCTGACCAGAGCCGAGCCAATAAGCGATGTTGTTTTGCGCCTCTGTGAGAGCTTATTTAAGACAGGGAAAAAAAAAATGCTGCGCCACACAGCAGCTGGGAGAGTGAGAGGAGAGAGGAACAGCCTTGCAAGCGCCAAGGTCAGTGAAGAAGGAGGGGGAGAGGTGCTCCAGGCGCCGGAGCAGAAGTCCCCTGCGGCCTGTGGTAAGGACCATGGTGAAGCAGGATGTCCCCCTGCAGCCCATGGAGTACCACGGTGGAGCCGGGTTTCACGCTGCAGCCCGTGGAGGAGACCACGGTGGAGCAGGTGGCCCTGCACCGACAGAGGCTGCCACCTGTGGAAGACCCCTGCCGGAGCAGATTCCGGGCTGGACCTGTAGCCCATGGAGAGGAGACCACGCAGGAGCAGGTGACCTGGCAGGAGCTGCTGCCCGTGGGGGAGCCAGGTTGGAGCAGTTTTCTCCTGAGGGATGGACCCTGTGGTACGGACCCATATCTGGAGCACTTCTTGAATAGCTGCTCTTCAGAAGCCTCTCTCTCTCGTGGGAAGCCCACACTGGATCGGTTCATCAAGGACTGCATTCTGTGGGAGGGACCCCACAGCACAGGGGGCGAGAGTGACTGAGAAGGAGCAGCAGAGAAGATCACTATAGACTGACCATAACCTCCACTGCCCCATTCCCCTGCGCTGGTCAAGGGGGAGGAGGTGGAAGAGGGTGGATGGAGGGGAAGGTGCTTTTGGTTTTGGCTTCTTTCCTTTGTTTATCACTACTCTAGCTTGTTAGTAATAGGTAATAAATCTTACTTTCTCCCTATGCTGAATCTGTTTTGCCCATCACAATAATTACTGCGTGATCTCCCTGTCCTCATCTCAACCCTTGAGCCCTTTTCATCATATTTTTTACCTGTTTCTCTTTGAGGAGGGGGAGTGAGAGAGTGGTTATGGTGGAGCTTGGCTGCCCACCCAAGTAAAACCACCACACATGCATGACTGGTTTTAAAATTGTATAGTTAATTCTTTCTCATTTATTTCTTTTTAATTTGATTTTGACTATTCTCACATGATTGAAAACAACAAACAAATTATGTCAAGTGAATTATGGTTATACTTCCATATCTTTGTTAGAGAAAATGGGTAGGACGGCTACCCATTTTTATAACATTTTAAACCATTTCTATAGCAAAACTCAAATAAGTATATAGAATAGGAAAGACTTTACAATATGCCAAACACTTGCCTTCAAAAGGACCACATTTCATACTGCAGTTATATGACTTTTGCATAAAGAGTTTGACTACAGAATTATATCTGGGTGTGGCAGTATTATCTCAACAATACACACTCTTACAATTAACTTTGGGAAATTAGTGGGGTTTACACAGCTGAACAAATGATCGGTAAAATCCAATCAATCATCACATCATAAAGGAATTCACAATTGCAAAGAAAAACTGCATTAATGCTCCTCAGGATTAGAAAAAAAAAAATCTAAAATAGTATAATTACTATTATACAGGAACTGCATTATACTATTTTTATTTTTTTATACTATTTATTTTTTATACTATTTTTTTAAATTGTTTATTATTATTTTTATTTACTCAAGGATCATGAAAGCTGTTTTATCTGTGGAGCCTAATCTTATGCCATTTGTCCTGTAAGGAAGCTTCCATCAGAAGACCAGCATAGCAAAAGCTACTAGTATAGATTACGCTGAATGTGCAAAATTAAAAAAATGAGTATAAACCATTCTTTGTCATACACCCTCATTAAATAAGCCCATTAATGAAGAGAAAATAGTACAAAATTGGAAGGCCCTTGCTTAATATGAAAAATAAAAAGTATCTGCCATTAAAATTATACAGGAAAAGAATACAGAGTCTCAGGTGAACAAGACAGGCTAAGGTATGTTTCAGCAATCACATGAGAAAAAACATCCAAGTTATAATAAATGAACTTGGCATTACATTTACAATTAGTACTGCAAATATTTATACAATTTTAAGTAACAGCAGTCAGATGAAGTTACAGAGACTGTTCCTAGGCTAGGGTACCACTGAACTAGTTTTAAGGTAGCTAGATTATATTCGTAATAGACCTAAACCTTCTCTCATAACAGTTTCCTAATAGACTCTTCATGTTTCCACAACATACGATAGCTGACATAGAGCTTCTTAGTTTTTTTGTTTGTTTGTTTTTAATTATTTATCCTGCCATAATATGCTGACTGAAAGTCCTCTTAGGCTTTTTGTAAATTTGCTTATCTTTTTACTACACTATTTCTCTTTGAGCAAGGCTTTTAGATTCATCTGAGATCCTCTAGAGGTGGCAAGTCCAACACCTTCCAGTCCAAATAAATGATTGATAAAATGTAATCTTACAGCAAGCTACTTCTGGTATAGTCAACTGTACTCTTGTTCAAATTTGGATAGTGAACTTGTTGGACCTCATTGGCTAAGAAAGCTGGCCTTGATTAATGTTCTAATACAAGCCTCTCCAGAAATTCTAGATGCAGCAAGAAATTGAAATAGTGGTTCAGGAGACACTACTCACCCCACTGGAGCTTGTACCAATGAACTGTTTCATCATGGTGCTAAGGGCGATCATGCTGCTGGTGGTGCTGTCTTTCAGATGAGATGTAAAACTGAGTTCTGACAACTTACAGTCATTAAATATCCCATGGCACTTTTCACAGGAGTACATGTGTTAACCCATATGTCCTGGCTATATTCCACATGCATAATTGCATTCTGCCTACCTAAATTCCCTATGCAGCTTCAGTAGCATACAGTATTATTTATTCTGTTTCTCTTCTCACTTCAACATTGCTTTTTAGTTTCTGTGCTCAGGTACAAGAAATGCCACAGATATACCACAATCCTTAACTTTTAGCCCATTGATACAAAAGAATCCAAGGCCTCAGATCTATAGCAGGAAGAAAGAGGGTGTACAGAATTTGAGGCAAAAAATACTAAGTGGGGCCACCTAAGCTAGACAGTAGAGAAATATCAAGGGCAAAATAATCTCAGAACTACTATCCTCCTCGGTCTGGGACTTAAGTACTCAGTAGTTTTGAAAAGTACATCCGTTCCTTTAGGTTGTGCAGTCCCAAACCTTTGTAGACTTGTAAATGGATTGGTAAGCTTTTTAAGATGGCACTGTGGGATTTAACTACTTATATTAAACTTAAACACACCATAAATTCAACTCCTGGATAAGTCATCTACTCTGTTCAGTTAAAAACAAAGAGTCACTTCAGGATTTATTTCTATATTTTACATTTCAAATGGAGTGTTAAACACATTTATAAAACATAGGACCATACTCTTGATGACATTTCTGGAGTACTCCCTGACTGTCCTAATCATTGAACCACACAATAGTTCCCTCTTTTCCAACAAATCAGAGGGAGTGAAGAACACAGAAAGAACTCAGACTTGTTTCTATTTTGCCAATTCACACATTGGAACAGATGATGGGGAAAAAAAATGTTTTACTCATATAATCCATATTTCTTCAGTGATGTTCTATTGACTATACCACTATTTCTGAGCTCACACCACCTGATTATTTGGTGAAACTTATAGTGTCTCTTTGCTTTGTGCCCTGCACCATACATTAGTAATGATGCGTTCAGAATTCAGCCTTACAGATCAGTGAGTGGAGGATTCCAGTCTTTTGGCATAAAACAGGAATTGCTCTGCTTAGTGCTGTCAAATAATTTTATCTTCCCCCCAGTCTGGGGAAGATAAAATTCTTAATGTCAAGGGGACTTTGATGGTGATACAGAATTATTTAGGGCCTTTCAGGCTCAAAACCAAAAACAAACAAACAAAGAAAAAACCCTAGCTTTCCCTCTGTATTTTCTGTGCTTAATTTCTTGGTAGAACTCACACTTAAGTCCTCTTTCAATCCAGGGTCTGAAAATGATCCATCCAGATAAATAATTTGTTATAAAATACATTTATTGACCATCTTATGTATATCTATATATTTTTTCCCTGCCAGGTAAAGAATAAATAATGTAGGTACGAACTAAATCAGTCCTGCCCTGTCCTTTTGCTGGTACAGGACAAAAAACTCAGCTGTAAAGCATTTATACCTAGATTCTAGATTCAGTTAACTGAAATTTTCAGTTTACGTGACCAGCTGCCTTAGATTCCCTGTATAGTCAAAAAATGGGTTTGTCAGCTGTACATAGTAATTCACATAGTCAGTAATACTAATGTCCATTGGGGATATCTATCTCTTCTTGAGCACTGGACAACTAGACTCCTAACTTTAGCACCTCATGATATTCAATGGTTTAAACATGACCCTTTTTCTTCTTTTTTTTTTTCTTTTTTTTTTCTTTTTTTTTTTGTGATAATCACCATTATACTATCATAAAAGCAATACAATCAATGATGTAGAACAAGTAAAATAAGTTTTGGCTTTTGTTAAAACATATATAGCCTTATTCTAACCATTAACCCCATTACATTTTCCATTGCGTACAGAGTAAATTAAACATGTTCAAGGAGGAATTTTAAATTTTGTAGTCAAAATTACTGATGATAATCATATCAGGCAGCAGTGTCAAGTGAGAGATAACACCTTCACTTAAGAGTCATCTTTACTCACATTTTATTCTTCTGAACCAATCTGCTTTCGGCTTTCTTCACTATTAAACTCCCTGTACATTGAGTTTTTCTTTCTGTTCAAGGAAGACATATATTCAAGTCTCAAGTTATATTGATAAACTCTCAAAAAGCAACAGAAGCCCAAAACGACCTCCATATACACTGTGAGCACAACTGCATGAAATAAAGGCAGGTCTGATGGATGTTGAATTAATGTAAATGACATTTTGTAATATATGACCCTGATTCTCCTTTCACTTATGCTGCTGTAAATCTGAGTGGGAAAAAACACCTTCATGGATTTTCATAAACTTATTCTGTTCAAAAGCTGATACAGCTGAGGATGAATCAAATGTTCTTCATTTAAATATTGTTTGTGCACTTAGAAAATTAAAATTGTAGCAATACATATACTGAAAATAAAGATGATTTTTAATATATAGTAACTTCTGCAAGCTTATAGGCTTAGAGAGAATTCTAAGTAACTAGCTTGTCTGAAATGAAAACATGAATATTCCTAACAAAAGGGATTTTTACTTGAGGAGATTAGAGGGCAGAAAGTACCTTGGAAGCCTTTAGAATATCCTGCATAGAAACAGGTCATTTTTTAGAAAATAAACAAAAAACTAACAAACAAAACCACTTTAACATAAAACACCAGATTGTGTTAAACTCACAATCCCCTTTCTTCTTCTCCATCTGACATACAAGCACCTGACACACAAAGGGAGTCACATTCAGAAGGAGATTATGATGCAATGATCTCGTTGTGAATGTTGCATTATGGCTTCAGCATCGCTGTAAGAGCTCCCCTGACACTTGTGCTTACAGCAATTTGAATTTCTCTGGCAGCTAGGTATGATTTGTGACAGATTTCAGTCTTGCTTTTCATTGAGGGAGTATACTGGCAAGTGCTTGAGGTATTTACCATAGAGATTGGAAAGAAGAAAATGTAAAGAGGAACATTTGAGGAACTTTAAAAAATATATATATTGTTTTTTTGTTGTTGTTGTTGTTTGTTGGGGTTTTTTTAGCACTTATTAAGTTATCCAAAACAGTTCATTTCAGTGGCATCATTTTGTGCTTCTAAGTAAAAGTTGTGTTATTACATTGGTCTACTTGAAGGACTCAATGATCTTGAGGTCTCTTCCAACCTAGAAATTCGAAATTCTGTGATTCTGTGATTCTGTGATTGTAGTGAAGCCCTACTAATGTTAATGACTGTTAGGAATTTGTATATCACTAGGCAAATGTTCCATGTAGGTTGCAAAGTATCTTTCAATTGGTTATACAGTAGCTTGCAGCCTTACTGAAATGTAATTTTCCCATACATTCTTTACACTTGAATTATACATCTAAATTTGTCTACATGGTTTGGAAAATATCATGTTGAAAAAGCATAATTCTATGTTTATCCTGTAAAATACCTTTAACTCTCCTGAAACATAGGGTTAGCTGGTAGGTTTCATGTTTGGCACTGGATCTTTCAAAGTTTGCTGAGCCAAAACCTCTACATTCAGCGTAGACTAACTGGTCCCAAAGCTGAGTTACTCTAATGCAGTCTTTTCTCAGTACATCTTCTGCCATAAAAGCAAGCAATAAGCATCTGTATGCACAGTTTCTCTAAAACTTTCTTGGTCTGCAGACTAAATCTTATCTTGATTCCTTCCTCATTTTCATGTGTAAGTATTTTAGGTAGGCCTCAGGGAATACAGACAGTTCCATAGCAAAGGGTGCGCTCTGAGCACAAGCATTCAGGGAACAATGACAACATGCCGTCTGTCTTTGGCACAAACTGATGAATGAGAAATTTAATAGGGAGATACTGCACAGCCTAGAAAGAGAAAACCTGCATTTAACAAAGAATTAAGGTTGACTGGGTTTAGGCTACCTTATCCAGTAGAATGAATCCAAACTTCCATTCACATGTAAAAATAGCCTATCGATTAAAGCATATTTCTTCCTCTTTGGCCCCGTTTTTCAAATACTTATTTGAGACAATAAGTTTGGCAAGTTCCTTTGTTAACACAGTTCCTGTTATTTTAAAAGCAACTGATTTTATGGCCTATGGTTATCATCTGATACTTAAAATATGTACCTGAAAGAATGCATTGGAGGTGTCAGGTGCACCCCTGGGAGGATAACAATGTCCACATAGTCCCAGGTCTTCTACAAGTAGCAGTTCATGTATGAATGGGTGAGAAACATTCTTATCATTTGCAGATGTTCCTTGGCCAAAAGGTACAGGGTAAGATATGATTTAAGGATTAACCCTCTGATCTACAATGCATCCTCAACACAAGGTTCCAAATATGAGAACCAGATCTTTAAAGTAATTAAATTTATATACATGTGTATACTGTTTGTTTGTTTGTTTTTACTTCATTTTTAAATATTGCACCCACACAGTGTTTAAAAATAAGTGGAATACTGAAGATTTGATTTATAAGAAAATACTATAGTACTTCTGACATATATCTTTGTTTCTTTACTGATCTCTACCAGAAAGGTTGGAGCTGTATTACATATTAAATAGAATTATATTTCAAACAAAAAAGAAAACTATGCATTACAAAAAACATGCAGTAGTGATTTATCAGCATCAGTCCTTAAATATATATATATACTTCAACTACATTGTTAGTCAACAATTAAAAAAAAAATGAAAGCAGTAAACTAACTAGCTCTTTGAATATTAAATAGAATTAAATAAAACACATGGATTTATTTGACCTACTAATCACTGTTTCATTTTTAATATGACTATGTCTCCTACAAAAGTACATGGTATAGACACAGGCTGTTGAAAACCTGTTCAGTGCTTAAAGGAGTTTAAAACTGAAGAAAATGAAATATTACATAAAGAAGTAGAATTAAATGTAGAAAATATGTAACTAGTACCTTTTCTAAATTAACATCACCAATCTATTTAGAGAGATGGAAATGAAAAAGATCATTAATATATAAGAATACATAACAGTTAAGTTTGGCACAACTATTAGTCTTTGTCACTATAAGAGAATGTGAAAATATTCCATGAAACTGAGATACTACATATCACTTTCCAGAAGAAACAGAATTAGATGTTTTAAAAATATTTATAATTATACAGATGGAAATAATTGGGAATAACAGTTTGTTTAAACCAGAACCTGGTGTAGTATTGGAGAAAAAAAATACACATCATATTAAATATAAGAAATAATTATACAAAATAAGAAACTCCTAATTTCAGGTTGTAAATTCTCACTGACGGCTAAAGACTAGTCAGGAACTATTCATACGCAGAAGATGATTCTATATCTGCCCTTTGTCGATTTCTTGATATTTTTATTTGATCTTTGGTTTCTTTCCTTTGATTGGTGCCGTGATTGATAGGATACCCTGGCAAATTCACAAGTCCACTCCAAAGCGGAAATATTATGTCACTCTAATATTTGAACCACTATCATAACCAAAGAATGTTTTAAGGTGTTTATAATGACATCACAAAAATGCTATTATTATAAAGACATATCTTATAATTTGCTTACATTTGATTTAACATTAACATTTGATTTTATTGCTATTGTGTATTAAGAAAATACTCTTACATTTGATATATGTAAACATGATATATAAAACATTATGTATTAATATTCATATATGTAAAGGATATAGGTAAATACACTAATATGTATATATTAGACTATCATAGAATTGTAGAATCATTAAGCTCGGAAAAGACCTCCAAGATCCTCTAGTCTAGCGGTCCCCCTACTACTCACTAAACCATGTCCCTAGGTACCATGTCCAACCTTTCCTTAAACACCCCAAAGGAGTCTACCTGGGCAACCTGTTCCAATGCCTAACCAATGGTTGTCTATACAGTAGATTAACCACAGAATCAAGGCATGGTTAAGGTTAATAACCAGAAAATGATATATTCATGAAGAATTTATCAAATATTTAAACTATTAATAAGTTATGGTAGAGGGACAAGAAAAAATAATAAAAAACATATACACTATTTCTGTATCTATGGTACTAATTAAGCCAGAGTATTTAAATATAGTAATTGTACTCCCACACACATTTTTTTCTTTTTTTTTTTTCCTTTTTTTTAGCTTTTCAGAGAAAGAGCTATTGACTTATTCATTTCAGTTAGCAAGAAATTTCTCAACTTCCTTGGGTGCTTAAGTGCAAGAATATTTTAGACCCCATCTTTGCATATTACTTTATCTTTCAGTGGTAATTAACAGAGTCTTAATCTGGCTAATGTTAATGACCACTGTTCTTTCTTTAAATCCCAGTTAAACCAAGCTTATTAAGGGCCAATTAAAGGAAGTCTTATGTGATCTGAATAACACTAAGACCAATTTTTAACAGCTACAAGTCTTTATTTTGGATGATAAGTGTGGAAAAAAAAAAACTCATTATGTCTTCTGTCTGCTTTTAAATAAACTGTCAATGGCTATTGGGAAGGATGAGGAATCTTTGAAAGTCAGAGAAAGATAGATGAATTTAGTAAATAACAGATTTACAAAATATATATACATGTATATTAGTTCTGTATAGCTGTTTTCATTCCTGCCTATTAAAAAATAGGTAATGTTTTATCAATTTTCACTTAATTTTTCATAATGTTACATAATGTTATAGTATAAATATGGAATGAAACTTCAGAATAATTTTTAAAGTGGTAGAAACGAAACCTAAATATGTATTAACCAAGTTCCACAGACAAAATAAAGAAAATCTCACTTATCATTTGAATAAGAAATTGAATGGTTCTACCTAAATATGAAAAGTCAATATGGCTTTTGGCTTGGGGACAGTCAGATAGTTTCCTCACTTCTTAACTGAATACAATTTTTGACTCTGGACTTTTGAAAGGCTTGTTGATTCCACTTATGTCTAAGGTGACTCCTCCACAGATGCTTTGTTATAAATTACTTCTCACTAATTCTAACATTTCTAAGAATTCACTCCTCAGTTAACTTCAATATTACTTCCCTTTCATCTGAACAGAAGCAGTAATGCAATCTGACTGTTGCCCCTAGCTAATAAACAAAATATTACTATTACCACTACTATCTAAAATCCAAACACCCTAAAGCCAACTTACACTGCAGCAAGTTACCACAGGACAGGGTCTTTATATATTCTGCATCACAACAGACCTAACTCCATGGTGACAACTCTTAAATTCTGTGGTAGCAGCTACAAAATCCATGGCAACATTAATTCATTATTGTCTCTAAAATACTCCTCATCCCTACTTTTGCACTCCTGCACAACCATATTCAGCAATGACTCATAGCAGAGAATATCACTGATGAAAAATTGATAGCTATTTTTAACAGTAAATCCTGAATTATATTTTTCTCTGTGTTCCCCAGATAATTTGGCAATAACAGCCTCTAAAAGAGCTCTACACAAATCATCTTCTATCTTGATACTAGCATGGAAGAAAACTTGCATCTGGACTGTCCAGCTTTTATTGTCTCACTTGCTTCACCAAGGGGATTAAGTTCAGTTGTGCTGCATTTAGCTTTCCATCTATCTAGTTATAAGCCGGACCTCAGCTTTCATTTTTTTGTGTCCTTGTTCCTGGCTCTACAACACAATACAGCTGTATTGCAGCTGCAAACATAATTATATAGATATTAAAAAAAAAAAAAAACCCTTCAACACTGAAACCAGAATTTTGCAGAAAATTCTGTGGCAGATAGAGTACCATTCTTTGCTTTAAGCAAACTCATCTGATACAGCAACAGCTGTCATCACAACTACTGCAAAGGAAAAGTATACTATTTTTTGCAAAATAATTATTAAGGGATGATGAGGGGAGGCAGAGGGGAAACACAGCTCTGCAAAAATTATGTCAAACCACAGCAAAACAGAAAGAGGTTGGTGACATTGTAAAGGACTATTTTGGTACTTAAAACGGGTCAGCACATCACATCAAAAAGTTCAGTGCTAGGTGAGGTCACACCTATAGTACTGACCATGACGAAATTCAGAAAACACAAATAAAGTAAGCTTAATTTCATCCCCAGTCATTCACAGCTGGTAATTTGGCAAATCAGCTTTTCCTTATGAAGATAAACAAAGACAGATGACCCAGAGCCTCAGCCTGTTCTGTGTACATCTCCATGTGAACACTGAAGCAACAGCAACAAGACAGAACAGCTTGCCAGTCACAAACCAAATGTATTCAAAAGTATCCTCAGCTAACGAGCATTTTCCATTCTGATATAACTTTCCCTCTTATCCTCCTTTTCTGCCAGATCTCCTCCTTCACCATTTCTCACCACTATCACTGTTACCAATTATTAGACATCTCTTAAGGATTTGATAAAAGCTCTCTTCATTCCTTTTCCTCCTTAAGATTTCAACTCTATACCAAGAAGTTCAATCCAACATCTGAGAGAGTGATACTCCAAGGAAGGACTGGTTACTGTATCTGTACAACAGCAATTCTTATTATGTCAAAGAGATTTCATAAGAAATTACTTGAAAGAGATGTCTAATGATGGTTTTTGGTGAGTTCCACAGAGTTTACAGAAGATACTTTATCCATTGTATCTCCTGGTTTTAGCCCATTGTGTATGAGATGAAAAACTAGATTAGACCTTCAGTCTGTAGGTGGAAAAAACATGAATTTCTGTTTCAAAAAACTCTCCATCTCCTATTGCTCCCAACTTCTCACTTGCTCATCTAAACTGATGGACATATCTTTTTCCAGATCCTTCATCCATCTGTTTCATCACACTCCCTACATGCAACTGTGGCATGGGAGCTACATATTAGTGTTTTTGTTGTTTTTTCCTAAGGATGCCTCAGAAATGACTGAACAATGGAGTCACAAAGGATTTTTTTTAATTATTTTTTTTTCCTTTGGATCTTAATGGATTTTAAAGAATCTTGGAATTTTAGTTTAACTGTCAAAAAAACTTGTAAGTAGTGTAAAGCCCTAGATATTTTTTCTTAACTTTGGAGAGCTGCCAGTAAGCTTTTCACAAAACTAAACTGAACACGGAATTTTGCTAGTAAACTTTTGCATGTGAAAAAGGCACAAAAGTCTCCCTATAGTAACTTTTGCCTTGCTGTAGGAAGGAGGAAAAAGAGAGGCATACCTGTAAACCTTGAAAAAAAGAACCAAATTCTACAACAAAATGAGAATTTATCAAATTTATTAAGTTCAACAAGGCCAAGCGCCGGGTCCTGCACGTGGGGTGCAATAACCCCAAGCAGAGCTACAGGCTGGGAGATGAGTGGTTGGAGAGCTGCCAGGCAGAGAAGGACCTGGGAGTGATGGTTGATAGTCGGCTGAATATGAGCCAGCAGTGTGCTCAGGGGGCCAAGAAGGCCAACAGCATCCTGGCTTGTATCAGAACCAGTGTGACCAGCAGGGCTAGGGAGGTGATCGTCCCCCTGTACTCGGCTCTGGTGAGGCTGCACCTCGAGTACTGTGTTCAGTTTTGGGCCCCTCACTACAAGAAGGACATCGAGGTGCTTGAGAGAGTCCAGAGAAGGGCGACGAAGCTGGTGAGGGGCCTGGAGAACAAGTCCTACGAGGAGCGGCTGAGGGAGCTGGGCTTGTTCAGCTTGGAGAAGAGGAGGCTCAGGGGTGACCTTACCGCTCTCTACAGGTACCTCAAAGGAGGCTGTAGCGAGGTGGGGGTTGGCCTGTTCTCCCACGTGCCTGGTGACAGGACGAGGGGGAATGGGCTAAAGTTGCACCAGGGGAGTTTTAGGTTAGATGTTAGGAAAAACTTCTTTACCGAAAGGGTTGTTATATACTGGAACAGGCTGCCCAGGGAAGTGGTGGAGTCACCATCCCTGGATGTCTTTAAAAGACGTTTAGATGTAGAGCTTAGGGATATGGTTTAGTGGGGACTGTTAGTGTTAGGTCAGAGGTTGGACTAGATGATCTCGAGGTCTCTTCCAACCTAGAAATTCTGTGATTCTGTGATTCTGTGAATCCTCTAGTGGGTGGGTGTCACTGGAGAGACTGGGAAGATTTTCAGTGTTTCAGAAGCTTTCCAGTGTTAAGTTAATAAAATTGCAGCCTGCTGCTTAAATCCGTTCATGCATCTGTCTGCATTCACTTGATCATCCTAATCAAGTGTCCATTTAAATAGACTGGTGGCATTTTAAGCTGCCAGCCAGTCACACTAAGATGGAATCTTCCATTGTGGAGCAAAGAAAGTCACCTGCATAGGTAAAATAATCATATACAGAAAAATAGTACCAGCTAAACTCTTATCTATGACTCATTTAAAACTTAGTACTCTTCACAGCAGCAGATGAATTAGAGTGCTCCATATAGATAATCAGATACAAAGGGGGATGCACGGGAGAGAAAACATGCAATAAACAAATACTTAATATGTAACTTTTAAGGCCTGATTTTTTGTCCTCTAATTCTAAATTCCAGTTTTAGAGAATGAGACATGTTAGAAGATTAATATCATAGGTAATACGTAGGTCACTTTTAGCTAATTTATAGCTCTAATGTATACTTGTTTTCTGAATAAATTTCTTTCTTATTATTTTCAATGAGATACGCTCAGCACAATAAAAAGCAGGACATTATCAGTGGCATTTTCAATCATGGGGGCTATATATTCAAGAGCAATCAATAAAGAACACACAGGGCCTGACAAACATCTAGTCAAAGGAATCATTTTTCTCAGACACTTAGAAGTATCCTTTTAAAGTAATTGCTTTTGGTCAGTGTTACCCGCTATCATTTGGTCTGCTCTTTTTCTAAAATAGAATGGATGTCATTTCCATTAATGTTTTAACTGTCTATGTACGTTTTTAAAGTGTGCAGTCCACAAAAATAAATAAATAAATAAATAAATAAATTGTTTCAACTTCAGTCAACTAACAAAGAACTACAAAATGTTATAGAATAGGCAGTGTCATATAGGGAGATCTAAGAGGTAATTTTAAAGAGATTATAGAACATAAGACATCATCTGCCCTCCTTTCACTTTACGAAAAAAAATTAACTCCTGTAAAGACAAATAGAAATGACTGAGTTTGGTCCAATCTATCTAGACTACAATCTAAAAAATGATTAGCAGACAAATATGTCCAAAATGCCACCTAAAATATTGAAATGAACATTGATTCAATATTATAACATGTTTTAGGAAAGTTAAAGGAAATCTTACAATTGAAACCCTTGTGTTACCTAACCCTGCCTGCAACAGCAGGAAGTTGTTGCCTTGTGCCTACTGATCATTTAAAGATGTCCAGAAAATACTGAAAATATACAGCACAATATATAACTGTACAGCTGGGATACCAAATTAGGTTAGGCAAGGCAAATAACATATCTTCTCTCTTGTAGTAAGGCCTCAGAAACTGTCTAGTTATGCTTTGTACTAAATGTCCTGGCATGCTGCCAAGACACTTTCAAACATTTCTGAGTTCACTTTTCCAAAGAACTCTTTTAAAAATCAATTAGTAGTGAAAGACTTTCAAATGTAAGTGTTTTAAAATGTCAAGCTTGTATTTCTCTTTTTTTCCCCTTGTTGTGCATCAATGGTGGTATTTTGAAACCTTTACATTAAATTGATCATATTCTCTAATTAAGCCTGTAAAGAGAACAATATGTGCAGGCAGTTTAAAATGCACATAACAAAAGGTTCATTCTTCATGAATAAATAAATAAATAAAGCTGAGAGAGATGCTGTAATTTTCTTAAGCAAGGATGCTCAAGACATTTGTATCGATTTCAGGGTGATAAATGTTTTCATTACTACAAGGCTACTATAGAAGAAATTAATACTCTACTTGGAAATTCCTGGATTGGGATATTTCAAAACTATATCGCATGAGTGTTTTAGAAGTTTAATTATAAGTTCTGGAAAGAGCAAACATGAAATTTAGACTTTTTAAGTATTATCCATCAAAATGCAAAAGTAATATAAAACTAAAATGAAAAAACATCATCATTAGGGGTTTCTGATTATTAGAAAAAGATAGTCTTCAAGGACCAGAACTTGGTCTCAGTGGTCTCAGTAGCACAGCAAAGCATATACTTATATACGTAAATAGCCTTTCTGTTGTATCACATATATTATGAATGATATCCCAAGTACACGCACAAGAGTTAAATGTATATTTTGTCCCTATGTCACATAATCTGTTTTTTTTTTTGTTCCATTCAGCCAAGTGCCCAAAGGTTTACATAGATAGCAATTGATTGAAATCAGTTCTTTACGTGTAACACATTCATATTAATTGGTTTGTCCTTTCAAGTTGTGTTTATCTCTTCATTTCCATCACAGTTTCAAAGGTCACTCAGTTCCGTTTATAAATCCAACATGACAGAGATTAGCAAAAGAAAAAAAAAAAAAAAAAAAAAAAAGGAACAACTAAATGAATGCATCATCACACAATCATACATCTCACAATTCATTTATCATATTAATAAATAATGGCATCAAATGCTTACTGGTAAGTTTGTTCGGTGTCATCAAAATATTTCTCTCAAGATAACGTAATCAGCACTGTTTATATATTGAGCTAAAATTGTTACTACAAACTATTGAGGATCGGCATATTAAACATCTGTCCCCTTGATCTCTCTGATTGCAAACTGAAAGTTTTCTGCTGTTTTGCTGTTCTTTTTAAACTATTCTACAGTTATCTAACAATAAAGTTAAGCCATTTATATCTTTATATAGGCAATGCATTCTCTTTTGATTGCTGACATGAGACAGCATTATGAGATCTGAGAAGATGAGAAGATGTGATTGGTGTTGCTAACATATGATATCCAAGATCCCAAAATGCCTTAACTCTTGCCATCTAAGCTATTCCACAGTGGGCTTCTCTTGTCTTGTAAATGACAAGTTTCACTCTGAAGCAAAACAAGAGCAAATTTCAAAACATCATTTTTCTTTCCAAGAATGGGAGTTCTAGGCATTCCTCAAGTTGATTTACTCATTGTAGGTTAGGAAATAAATAAGTAAACATTCAAATGCAATCTAAATCTAACCAAATACAAGTCATGGAAAGTCCTGTCCCCTGTGTGCTAGAAATGTACTATTTTTAAGCACACTTCCTCTAAATTCTCCTAGGAGAAAAAAAAAAATCAAAAAGATTAGAACAGTCAAAAAGCCTGTGCTTCATTATGAAATATAGCATGTGCATTTTTGGATCTTCAGTTTCAATTAAATTAAATGGCAATGGCAGCATCAAGGTCTGCAACACTCCATATCAAAGATCTTCACTTTGGGGGGAGGGATGAGGAGTAAATAAATAAATAAATAAATAAAACATTATGGGACTTTTCCAAATAGAGTTGTATACACACTTTGTCACTGATAGGCATATCAAAGAGCAGGAAAGAGTCAAAACAAATAAGGAAAAACTCATATTTTGCAGTAGTGAAAAGATCAAAACAGGTTACTTCTCCCTGCTGCTGTCCCAGGCATTTCCCTGGACAGTTGGTCTGCACTACTTGAAATATCTGCCTCCTTCTCAACAGCCTACAAAACCTCACGCTGGGAAACGCCAAAGTGTTCCTTTCTATTGTAAAGATTGTCTTCCTCTCTTTGATCAGACAGAAGGAAACAGGAGATGGTTACCTTCATCATTAGTAACAATCAAAGAAGCACCAAATATTGTCAATTATTTGGAGTATTTTTCAGAATCACAAGGAAGGAGATGCTAGAAAAAACATATGAAGTTGAACATTCAGGGGCCTGAAAGAAACACAAGAGACTGACTGAATTTTTCTTTCTAAGTAATATTTCTAGGTGTTTTATATTATTTTTGTTAAAATCCCGCAGCAGAAATGAATGGGAGGAAAAAAGCACATTACAATATTGTTTGTGTTTTTTTATAAAACTGGTACCATTTTTGTCAGTATAAACAGAATTACTAGAATATAGCAAATGCATATGCATTTTCTATAGACTGTGATTTTCAGAAAATATATTGATGACTGAATATGAGTTGCAGTGTTCTCAAAACTGACAAAGTAATTAAAGTATAACTAATTTATTTCTTCAAATTCTAATAAAGCAATTCTTAAGCTGTGGAGGAAGATCTTTAAAAAAAAAAAAAAAAACATTTTTGAAAGCTCATTGGCCTAGTGTGCCTTGATCACTTGAAAGGAAAACTACCATCTTTAGTGTCTCTCTTTTTGTCCCCTATGGAGATCACAGGCCCCTAGCCCACAAATGACCCCAAGGAAGTAAGTACACTTCTTGGCTGAACAGTTTATCAACAGCTTGAAGTGACAGGAATAG